>NC_085140.1:168306663-168504809 GCF_024139115.2 Armigeres subalbatus
GATAGATGTGCTATTTCCTTCCTATTATTGTGAAATAAAAGCTGTTTTTGGTTCTTGCTGATTGTGTTCAAAGATCAAATCTATATTACAGTTAAAGTTTATTGAGTGAAAGTTTCGACAAATCAATCAAAAGCACTAGATATTACCGATAATTGATTCACATAGTTCTAGCTGTTTAGTGTTTAGCCTGCAATTGTAAAGTTGAGGAAATAAAGATTTATCGATTTTTCTGTTTTGATTGCTTTTTCTCGAGGATAATTTTCCTATGATTGAGATTTAGAATGGTCTGTTTTTCCTGTTGGACGGCATTTCAATATTCCTGAGTACAGCAGCATGCTCGATAAGAATTTCAGGAACTCATCTCATTCAATTTAAATTAAATATTTAAATGTGCTGAATCATCCTTTGAAGATTCAAAGAAAATGCTTCTAGTGGTATTCAAATTTCGTGTATTAAAATTAAGGAACAAACCATAATTCAAATACAATCCATCAGAACAGCGACTGGTCCAAAGAATTTATTCTTTATGATATAAAAATTTGAAGAATTTTCCGAAGAATTTCAAAGAATTTCCGAAAATTCAAAGAATTTCGAAAATTCCAAAGAATTTCGAGGAAATTCCAAAGAATTTGAGAAATAAAAAAATCGAGGAAATTCAAAGAATTCTGACGCAATTTCAAACCCAGAAAATTCCAAAATTTCCCGAATTAAATCAAAGAACTTTCGAGAATCCAAAGAATTTCCTGAAAATTCCAAATTCATGAGGAAATTCAAAGAATTTCGAGAAATTACAAAGAATTTCGAGGAAATTCAAATTTCCCAAGGAAATTCAAATTTCTCGAGGAAATTTCAAAGAATTTCCCAAAGAAATTCCAAAGAATTTCCTGAGAGAATTTCAAAGAATTTCGAGAAATTCCAAAGTGAGGAAATTCAAACAATTTCGAGGAAATTCAAACAATTTCGAGGAAATTCAAAAAATTTCGAGGAAATTCAAAGAATTTCGAGGAAATTCAAACAATTTCGAGGAAATTCAAAGAATTTCCTGAGAAATTCAAAACAGTTTTCTGAGGAAATTCCAAGAATTTCAGGAAATTCCAAACAATTTCGAGGAAATTCCAAAGAATTTGAGGAAATTCCAAACAATTTCTCGAGGAAATTCCAAACAATTTCGAGGAAATTCAAAGAATTTCGAGGAAATTCAAGAATTTCGAGGAAATTCAAAGATTTCCTAGAAATTAAAAAAAATCCGAGGAAAAAAAGAATCGAGAATTTCAAAATTGAGAAATTCAAAGAATTTCGAATTAAATCAAAAGAATTTCGAGAAAATCCAAAGAATTTCGAAAATAAAAGAATTTCATGAGGAAATTCAAGAATTTCGAGAAATTCAAAAGAATTTCCTGAGGAAATTCCAAAATTTCGAGGAAATTCAAAATTTCGAGGAAATTCCAACAATTTCGAGAAATCAAAGATTTCGAGGAAATCCAAATAATTTCGAGGAAATTCAAATCGAGAAATTCAAAGAATTTTCGAGAAATTTCAAAGAATTTTCAAGGAAATTCCAAATTATTTCCCGAGGAAATTTTCAAAGAATTTCCCCGAGGAAATTTAAAGAATTTCCCCAGGAAATTCCAAACAATTTCAGAGGGAAATTGGCAAGATTCTGAGGAATGTAACATTTTGACAATTTTGAGGAAATTTCAAAGATTTCTGTAAAAGAAATTCCCAAGAAGAATTTCCTCGAGGAATTTCTGCAAAGAATTTCCTGAGGAAATTCCCAAAGCATTTCCTGAGGAAATTCCAAACTATTTCCGAGGAACGAAGAATTTCCCCAGGAAACAATTCCCAGAGGAATTAAAACAATCTTCCTGAGGAAATTCGTAAACAATTTCTGGAGGAAATTCCGAGAAGAATTTCCTAGTGAAATTTCCAAGAAGAATTTCCGAGGAAATTTCAGCAAAGAATTTTCCTGAGGAAATTCCAAAAAGTTACTTCCTGAGTGAAATTCCAAACAATTTCTGAGGAAATTTGCAAACAATTTCCTGAGGAAATTTCCAAACAGATTTCTGAGGAAATTCAAACAATTTCCTGAGGAAATTCTAAAAAATTCCTCTGAGGAAATTCCAAAGCATTTCGAGGAAATTCCAAAATTATTTCCCGAGGAAATTCCAAAAGAATTTGAGGAAAAATTTCCAAACAATTTTCGAGGAAATTCCAAAGAATTTCCGAGGAAATTCCAAAGAATTTCGAGGAAATTCCAAAGAATTTCCTGAGGAATTCGAAAAATTCCCGAGGAAATTCAAAGAATTTCGAGGAAATTCAAACAATTTCGATGAAATTCCAAAGAATTTCCTGAGGAAATTCAAAGGAAATTTCAAAGAATTCGAGGAAATTCCAAAGAATTTCGAGGAAATTCCAAAAGAATTTCAATTTCAAAGAATTTCAGAAAATTCCAAAGAATTTCGAAATTCCAAAATTTCTCGAGAAATTCCAAACAATTTCCTG
This sequence comes from Armigeres subalbatus, assembly GCF_024139115.2. Taxonomy (NCBI): domain Eukaryota; kingdom Metazoa; phylum Arthropoda; class Insecta; order Diptera; family Culicidae; genus Armigeres; species Armigeres subalbatus. Next base: position 168,309,166 of record NC_085140.1, read on the forward strand.
AGGAAATTCCAAAAATTTCAGAGGAAATTCAAAGAATTTCGAGAAATTCAAAGAATTTCGAAGAAATCCCAAAGAATTTCCCGAACAAATTCCAAACAATTTCCTGAGGAAATTCCAAAGAATTTCTCGAGGAAATTCCAAAGAAAAATCGAGGAAATTTCCAAAGAATTTCCCGAGGAATTCCAGAATTTCCTGAGGAAATTCCAAAGAATTTCGAGGAAATTCAAAGAATTTCCTGAGGAAATTCCAAAGAATTTCGAGGAAATTCCAAACAATTTCTCGGAAATTCCAAAAATTTCCTGAGGAAATTCCAAAGAATTTCGAGGAAATTCAAAGAATTTTCGAGGAAATTCAAAACAATTTCTGAGGAAATTCCAAAGAATTTCAAAGAATTTCCGAGGAAATTCAAAATTTCCTGAGGAAATTCCAAAGAATTTCCGAGGAAATTCCAAAGAATTTCGAGGAAATTCCAAACAATTTCGAGGAAATTCAAGAAATTCAAAGAATTTCCTGAGGAAATCAAAGAATTTCGAAAAATTCAAAAAATTTCCTCGAGGAAATTCAAATAATTTCTCGAGGAAATTCCAAAGAATTTCGAGGAAATTTCAAAAATTTCGAGGAAATTTAAACAATTTCGAGGAAATTCAGTATTAATTTCTGAGAAATTCCAAAGAATTTTCGAGGAAATTTCAAGAATTTCCCTGAGGAAATTCCAAAGAATTTCAGGAAATTCAAAGAAATTTCAAAGAATTTCGAGGAAATTCAAAATCAAATTTCGAAATTCAAAAATTTCGAGAAAATTCAAAGAATTTCTCGAGGAAATTCAAACAATTTCAAGGAAATTCCGAAATTAAACAATTCCTGAGAAATTCAAATTTCAAAAGAAATTCAAACAATTTCCGAGGAAATTCAAAATTTCCGAGGAAAGAATTCAAAAGAATTTCAAGAAGAAATTCGAGAAATTCCAAAGAGGAAATTCAAAAAAGAATTTCCTGAGGAAATTCCAAAGAATTTCCGAGGAAATTCAAAAGAATTTCCGGAAATTTCGAAATTCCTGAAGAATTAAAAGAATTTCGAGGAAATTCAAAAATTTCGAAATTCCAAACAATTTCGAGGAAATTCAAAAGAATTTCGAAATTCCAAAGAATTTTCAGGAAATTCCAAAGAATTTCACGAGGAAATTAAATTTCGAGGAAATTACAAAAATTTCGAGGAAATTCAAAACAATTTCCTGAGGAAATTCCAAAAATTTCACAGGAAATTCCAAAGAATTTCACGAGTGAATTCCAAAGAATTTCCAGAGGAAATTCCAAAGAATTTCTCAAGCAAATTCCAAAGAATTTCCCGAGAAAATTCCAAGCAATTTCCAGAGGAAATTTCAAACGATTTCTCGAGGATATTCAAGAGAATTCACCGAGGAAATTCCAAAGAATATCCCAAGGAAATTCCAAAGGGTTTCCAGAAGAAAATCCCAAAGAATTTCCGAGGAAATTCCAAAGAGTTTCCCGAGAAAAATCCAAAGAATTTTGCGAGGAAATTCCAAAGGATTTCCAGAAGGAAATCCTAAAGGATTTCCAGAAGAAAATCCCAAAGAATTTCCAGAGGAAATTACGAAGAATTCCCCGAGGAAATTCTAAAGAACTTCCCGAGGAAATTCAAAAGAATTTTATAGGGAAATTCCAAAGAACTTTCGAACTTAGGAGATTCCAAATAACTTACCGAGGAAATTCCAAAGAGTTTCCCGAGGAAATTCAAAAGAATTTCCCGAGGAAACTCGAATAATTTCCCGAGGAACTTCAAAGAATTTCCCGAGGTATTTCCAAATAATTTCCCGAGGAAATCCAAAAGAATTTCCCGAGGTATTAGCAAATAATTTTCCGAGTAAATTTCAAAGAATTTCCCGAGGATATTCCAAAGAATTTCAAATAATTTTCTGAGGAAATTCCAGAGACTTTTCAGAGGAAATTCCAAAGAATATTCCGAGGAATTTCCAAAGAATTTTCCTAGGAAATTCCGAAGAATTTCCCGATTAAATTCCGAAGAAATTCGGAAGAATTTCCCGATGAAATTCCGAAGAATTTCCCGAGGAAATTGCGAAGAATTTCCCCAGGAAATTCCTAAGATTTTCCCGAGGAAATTTCTAAGAGTTTCCCGAAGAAGTTCCAAAGAATTTCCTGAGGAAATCCAAAAGAATTGGAAATATTGTTAAAATCACTAAAGCAGCTGAACCGGAAAATAGTGACACAAAAGTATTCCACAGCACCAGAGTTATCCCGGGAATCTTTGCAAATGATGATAAAATTGAGGGAAAAATTGGGATAATTTATCAAATCAGAGAGAATGTAATGTGTTCTAAAATTTACCTTTGGCCTTAGCCAGTACTGCAATTTCTCATTTTCAATGTATTCCACAAAATTTCCAAAATGAATGATGGATTTTTATTGGAGACTGAATGGAACCCTTTGGGGACTACGACATTTCTTAAAAAATATATAAGACATCACTTATGGATTGGAAAGTCAGAGGTCCCACTATTCATAACGGTTCTATAACATTTTATACGGATGGCTACACTGCCAAAAATATCTATATAAGATATATGTGTCGCCGTTATACATTTTTGCAATAGCTCCACTCTAATATAATCGATATAAAACCACACATAGATTAAATAATTGCTAATTTGAGACCACACATAAAGTTTATTTGGATATATATTTTATTAGTAGTTCGCGTGGAGAATGGTTATGTGTGCGCTGATATACATCATAAGTTAAATCTATGGATTTTTGCCAATAAATATGTGTGGATTTTTAGTAGTGTAGAAAATTGGAACAAAAACGGGAGCAGAAATCATCGGCCCTGGGGTAGCGATCTCAGTGAAAACAGGAAACTGTCCAAACGGTGTTGCAAACGGATGTTTTTACTATAATCACATGTGATAATGTTTGTAGGGAGAGAAAATAAAGGTATGGCAATGTTTTTACATTCTTTAATCACTTTATCATAGTGTTTTTTAATTATATAATAAGTTCATCACATGTTTACAGATATTTTTACATTTAGCATAGCATAGTAATATTTTCAAATTGAATTGCAGATATTGTAAAGTGTTAGTAAAAGCTTATGAAAATGAAGGTGTATTAGGGAGCAGGATGGACATAGTCGGCGACGGTCAAGCTGGTCGAGCTTCTTAAACACGGAAGTGAGCAGCTGCATCAATCAATCCACCACATTATCCATGGGAGGATAAAAAACTGCCTGCTGGTTGGTTGGATGGCTTCATATGCCCAATCTGTAAGAAAGGGCACAGACTAGAGTGTGCCAATTACAGAAGGATTACCCTTCTGAACTCGGCGTACAAAATCCTGAGACCGCTTAAGGAGTCCTTCATCGGCAACCATCATACCAGGCAGGTTTTCGTGAGGGCTGATCAACGACGGATCAGATGTTTAGCCGGCAAATGATCCTTGATAAATTTCAGGAGTGCAGACCTACCATCTGTTCATTGATTTCAAAACAGCGTACGGTTCAGTGAAAAGAAATGAGCTGTGGCAGATAATGTCCGAACATGGTTTTCCGACGAAACTGTTTAGACTGATACGTGCAACGCTGGATAGTTCGAAATCCAGTATTCGGATTGCAGACGAAGGGCCAACCTCGTTTGTGACCTTAGGCGGTTTGAAGAAGGGTGATGGACTTTCGAATTTATTGTTCAACATTGCACTCGAGGGCGCTAGCGTGCAGAGGAACGGCACTATCACCACACGGTCGCATATACGGGCTTTGGGACGACATCAATCGAAATCGATCGCAGAGCATTAGTGGCGGCTTTTGTCCCACTGAAGAGGGAGACGACGAGGATAGGCTTAACCATTAACTCTACCAAGACAAAGTACATGGTGGCAGGTAAAGATAGAGGAAGAGCTAGTGGTGTTGGTGCTGAGGTGCTTGATGGGGATGTGTTTGAAGTTGTTGATGAATTTGTTTACCTTGGAACGCTTGTGCCATGTGACAATGACGTTTCCCGTGAAGTGAAAAGACGTATTGCTGCTGCGAATAGGTCTTTTTACGGATTACGTACCAGCTTAGCTCCCGCAACATGCAGACGGAAACGAAATTTTCTCTATACAAACCACTAATTCTAACAGTGATCGTTTATGGACATGAAGTTTTGTAGCGAAAAGTGCTGCGTACAATACTCGGAGGGATACTAGAAAATGGTGTGTGGCGCAGACCCATGAGCTGTATCAAGTATAAATACGAGAAAGGCAAGAAGAAGATATTGTGAATCGTATAAAATACGGCAGACTTCAGTAGGATTGTCACTTAATAACGGAAGAAAGAATAGTGAAAGCAATATTCAACAGAGAACCAGATAGGGGCCAGCGACTTCGTAGAAGGCTACGAACACGCTGGCTGCACGCGGTGGGATCGGACCTGGGGACCCATAACGTTCGGGGAAACTGGAGGAACATCGCCCAAGACCAACGATTATGGAGCTCTGCAATACGTCAGGCATAGGTATCCATAGCCAACCAGGTATCCAGGTAGGTAGTAAAAGTTTATTGTATTATACAGCTTAATTTCTTACATCATATTATACTCCATACTCCCATCTTTTTCAGTGTCATCTTAATTTTTTGTTCTGCTTATTTCTGTGACTTTCTGCTACCTTAGCAAAAAGGAACAATTAAATCAAAGGAAGTTCAACAAGACGGGTGTAAACTATGGCTATTTGCTCATATGAAATGTCTCTCTGTCCGGATCTAGGGGACAGCTGCCCGATACTGAAAATGATTTCTCATTACAATTTGATGATTATGGTCGTTATTTAAAATATGGCTTATAGTGCTAAACTCCATATAATCAGAAATTCTATTTTTCAATTGATTCAAACCTTACAAATAAATTAAAAGTAATTTTGAGTTAATTTTCTTCAATCGAATATTTTGAGCAAAGCTTGCACCATAAGGATCTGCTGTTTCATGAAGATTGAAGGACCTTTAAATAATATCCCAACAAAAAATTATGGAAGCTCCTCTCCCAGCACCAGTACCATTTTGAAAAGTGTTTGTTATTTGGAGGAGCCCGGCGCTGGAAAACCTTCCACTATTTGATAAATGGAGATCAAACTGCCCTGCAAGATGCGAATAGTTCAACTCAATGGACGTAGTGATTCGTGTGTAATAAGTAATTTAAAACATGTTTATCACTCTCCCTGTTTTCAATTCTTAGCGTACTACAGCGATCTTCAAAGAAGTCAACAGGATAATCAATTTTTAATGCACAGTTGAACATTTTTAGACGGACGCAACATTTTAAGTTCATTGCCAAACAAAGTTAATCCGTCAGAGTATTTATATTGGGCTAATTTGGCTAATATTTTAAAAAATATGACGTTTTTCAAATCATGTGCATCATCAATCAAATTTACAAGATTAAAAAAATTAGTTACAATTGGTTTGAGCACAGCATTTATTGGGCTTGATTTCAATCTTTTAACGACCAGATTTCTAAACCAAAAACATTCCCAAAGCTATAAGATTTTAAAGCTATACATACAGCTCACACAGTTCAAACCCGGACCTATTGCTTGCGATAATTAAAACCCTTAATTGGTGTATTTTGTAATCTTCTAATTAGATATTTAAGCTCATTTTGTCCCTATGGATTGCAACACAAATATAAACTAGTTTCATGATAGATTTCTTTCAAAAAGCTTGTTGCATCGCACTTAAGTTAGATCATGAAGGGTTGTTCTAAAGAGTTGAAATCGCTAAGAATAGTGTTGATTGTTGCTGCTTGTTGATATCTCCCATTTGTTAGCACGTTCTCGAAAATACGTATTCGTTATTTACAACCCTATCTAAGCTGGAGTCTTGGACTCTTTGTTCTTCGCTGGATACTTTGTTTGTCCACTATGCGCCTCCAAAGTTAGGACTTTACTTATTACAGCCTTCGGTTGCCATTTTTTTTTCATATTGGAATGTTTCGCATTTGCTTAAATCTACCTTTGATATGAGTGCATACAACAATGTGTGTAGATGTTGTGGTAGTAGTATTCAATAGGGTTCTTTTTACAATATTCAGCATGACACCGGGAGGTTACTTTAGTCTAGTGTTCTACGGGACCGATAGAGTGTGTAAGATTACGGTTTGTGGTTTTACGACATCGAAAGGTAGCCCTAAGGCATGTCAGACATATTGGCGGGTTGTTTAGCATAGGAAGATTGGCTATCTAAGGTAATCGCTAAAACTGTTTATCATACTCGGTGATTCGGCTCGTAGCTCTTCATTCAGCTCAGCGAGCCTGGAAGATAACGGTGGCTGGCGTCGTCTGGCGGCCAAGGGTGTAGCAACCAACGATTCTGCTGGGGATTCCATCCCGTCACTTTGTTCACCTGGCAAGAAGTTTCATGAATCAACTGCGATTATATATGTTTGATGCGGTACAGAAACGGTGTGATCTAACTTTACTTCTAAACGATCGGGTTGAACACTAATTCTAAGTAAAACTAACCATCCTTTAACGACCAGCAATATTTTCCTGATGGATTTATTATCTTGCAAATTATTATAATCGATAAAACTAGAAGCGAAGAATTACGGAAATATATTGCTAATCATTTTAGATGCTTTGCAAGCGAGTTTCGAATGGTTTCTGATGGTGGATTCGGTTTTTTTTCTAGTGCAGTATGATACCAATATTGGATAGTTGATTAAGTTTAATAACTATTGAGCTATCTCACGAAAATGCAGCTATGCAATAAATAAGCTATTCTGAATAATGTTTTTGATAGATCGTTTGATAGGGTAAATAATATCTCTGTATGAAGCGCTGCTGATAACTTGTAATGGGAATGCGTTTTACAAGAAAGCGGGGATATCTAAATAAACTAACTAATTTAACTTAAATAATCGAATCGAACAGAACATTTGCTAGAAAATATTGCTGGTGTTTTAGTGTTACTTGTACATTATTAATATTTGGTTTTTGATATTCAATACTTTTTCTACGTTCGCTTATTTTTGTTATTTGTGGAAACTTTGTGTTATATCAGTTTGAATCACATTCATGCGATCTTTCATATATAATATTTTGCTGCTTCTTAACGTTGTGTTTTTCAATCTGCACCATTTGGTTGAATGATATTGTCTCAAGTATTGTTTGATCGAATTACGTCGAAGAAACATTTGGTCGAATGCTAATTTTTGATTTATGAGTAACGTGGTACGATTGATTGGTAGTGAACTAGTTTTAGAGGAATTGCGTAAGTTGTCATGTAATTTGACTCATAAAGCCACAATTTGTCTTTAGATACATCAACATCACATGGCACAGAAGTTGTGGAAAAAAAATGTCAAAAACGTATTATTCAAGAATGATTAACAACTTTCTTTGGATAAATCGGGGTCTAGTTTGAACATTTTAAAAACAAAAATTTTTGACGTAATTTTCTGTCAAATTTCCATTATTACAATTCTGATACATTATTGATTCGTTGATGACGTTGATGCATTCCGTCTTAATAAATTTAATATTCCGAGAGTTTATTTTATTTATTTTTTTAAGAAAATCAATAATGTAAAGTAGTCCTGCTCTGTCCTAATGAGTTAATATTAAGCGGAATCAGAGCATCCATGAAAAGAATGAGAAAAACTATGCATGAAAAATTGAACTATTCTGTCTGTAGCATTTTGATAATAATTGCCCAAATGCTCTACTTGACGAGCTCCCCGAGCAGTACACATGTTACGCATAGTTCATAGCAACTCATATATGACCAGATTTAGTCACAACTAAGTTGATGCAACCAAATTCGCTTAACTTGTGCTGCTAGGGTCGGTGGTCTAGTGGCTGTCGCTTCTGCTTTATAGGCAGGAGGTTGTCGGTTCAATTCCAGGCTCGTCCTTTTCCTACATTGTATTTCTCTGTTCGTTCTGTGCTTCACGTTTTACCAAAACGATTCCAACTGTTATAACCTTTCATACTAACAATTCCAAAACCACCTGTGGCACCTATGAAAGGTCGTAGAGTTCTCTGCGTCTTTCTTAAGTAATATCTGTGGTAACGGATGAAAGTGATGCTACTCTCATACAATAGTCCAGGCATGTGCCACATCCCGATCAGTAGATGGTTACAGATTTTCATCAGAACTTGTTTTTCTGTTACAGCTTTTTTTTATTAACAGAGGTTGTTATAAAACATGTACGATTTATAGTTAAATAATGAAAATTGTAACAAAATTCCTTTTAGATTTAACAAAACCGTTACTAAAGATGGAAAGTGATGAATATAACAAAAATTATTAGCAATTATGTTATTGAAAAGAACAATGTTAGCATAACAAGTATTGCTATTCATAATTATTATATCATGTTGTGTTATAATGTATATAATGTTAAGACGATCATGGAACATTCTTTTCTTCATCCGGGACAGATTACTTATAACAAAATTATTGCAGATATTGTCATTTGTCATTGATATAACGAATTTGTGCGGATTGCTCAATGCTAATGCTAATTGTCTAGACTTCTAAACTTGGTCGTAATCGACAAAGCAAAACGTTATAGGGATCTTTTCCATATTTTGAGATAAAGTAGTTATATGCTATCTTTTCCTTTACGAACATGTCACATTATATCCAGGATACCTATGGTACTCCAAACTATTTGATCTACGGGACACTTGTCTTACTTTTGAGTTAAAATAAGTCCATACGACAGCATTTCGTTATTATAAACATGCCACAGTATTGCTGAGGACATCTTTTGTACTGCAAACTATTGATATTGAAGGTCTGTATGATCAACGAAGCGTTCTACGGGTAATACTTTTGAATTGGTAATGCTCTATAGAACATCACTCTACTACACCCAATATTTTTTTACCGGTTTACCTGAACTTTCTAAATATCACTTTATTTTTTTTGTGAATTTGTTTGTGGTGTTTACTCAAGACGAGCTAGGTGGTCTAGTGCAGGGCTGCCCAACGTACGGGCCAGACGCGGCCATCGGCTCTATTTTTTGTGGAAAAATAAATTCAGATTCGGCCCGCCCGGCCCTAACTGGCTCGAGCAGTTTTTTTTTTATTATTCACTAGCAGACCCGACGAACTTCATTTCGCCTAAAATTGATTTATTCTCTTATTAGTTCTCGAATTATCGAGAAATTTCAGTTTCATTTGTATGGGAACCCCCTTTCCAAAGCGGGGAGATGTCTCGAACCATCATAGGAACCTTCCCCGGCCCCAAAAACCTCTGCATACAAATTTTCACGCCGATCGGTTCAGTAGTTTCCGAGTCTATAAGGTTCAGACAGACAGAAATTCATTTTTATGTATATAGATTAAGATTATTATTATTATTAAATAACGTAAGTTTTAAATCAAAGCTTGAGCTTGATTGACTGCTCGTAGTTGCTACTCCATTATGACCAGATCAGCTGTTCTTGCACAGAGAACCAACAGATGTTTGCTTGGGACTAGCACACATCTTCAATGTACAAGTACTGGTGATCTCATTAGGTTAGGTCATACTGGCGCCTGCCACTTCAGAATGCAAGTCAATGCAGGGAAGGGGGAGGAAATGATGATGCAATCACTCGCCCACTGCAAGCCGAATATACCCCTGCACTTGCCACGAGTTCATACGGAATTTATTGGAATTTTTGGGTTACATTCGAGAGGCAGAGGTCCGTCTTGGTTAACGAGCTGCCAATGTGATAGAAGGGAGAACGCAACTGATGGAATTTCTAATTGGATGTAGGAAACGAACTTTATAGTTCATTTCCAATTCTAGCAGGTTACTACTATAATACTCAAGTTGAAGGTATAGGAATAGAAATGGAAACGGTATGGAAGTCCATTTCCAGTTCTAGCGATTGCTAGAACATGAGAAATATAGAGAAAGATACAAAGTAGGAGAATGGAACGAACCTGGGATTGAACCCACATCCTCTTGCATATGAGGCAGAAGCAGTAGCCACATAACTACCAAGCCCGCTTCATAAGTTTTAAATCAATAATATTTTTAATAATTTTGCATTTTGCGATCCAAAGATACAAAAGGTTGTTGTGGAAAATTGCGTTTTTGATAAAGATTGGCACGAGTAGTTTACGTACACGTTGAAAAAAGGAAGGCCGGTTTGCTTAATTTGTTCAGAAGGTTTTGCTATAGATCAGTCGCGACCAATTTGGCTGAATTCACAACAACTCGTATTGAGGCTCTTGACGTAGGGATGCAAGTGGATGATGTATATTTAGATCCCAAGGCAGCTTTCAACAGAGTGGATCATCGTATTCTACTTAGTAAACTGGAGAGGTTGTGCGTTTCCACTGCGTGCGTTGATTGGTTCCGATCTGACCTGATGGATAGAACATTGCGTTCGAAAGTCGGGTCATCTCGTTTGGGTCCCTTTTTTTCTTCATCTGGTGTACCACAAGGAAGTAACCTAGGATCATTATTGTTTTCAATATTCATCAACGACGTGACACTTGTGCTAACAGCTGGAGTGCGACCTTTGTATGCTGATGACACCAATATCTACATTGTTGTTAAAAGTCTTGATGACTGCATTCAACTACAAATGCTTGTAACCCGCTTTGAGGAGGGGTGCTCGCGAGAATGCCTGTCACTCAGTATCCACAAATGTCAAAGAATAACGTTCAGCAGGAAACGATATCCTATCATCTTTAATTACACGCTGTCTGGAAGAGTTCTTGATCGAGTGCAGTGTCTCAGAGATTTGGGACTACGATAACCTGATTTCTAAGGCAAACCGATAATTTGGCTGTATAATGAAAATCGCCAAAGCATTTCGTGACATTGCCTGCGATCGCTCTACTGTGCCCTTGATCGATCTATTCTTGATCGAATCTGTTTGCTTTACGCAATCTTCCTTCAACATTTCACTCCTTACGAAAACCGCAGTCGTCTGCTTGGGCTGGCTACTTTAGATGTTCAACGCAAAAATCCTCGACTCTCCGACTATACTCAACAGGGAATCAATATTTCTTAGACACGCATGCGAAACAAGCAACAAAAGAGAACCAAAGAGAAAATTTTGTTTTTGTCGGGGATAATAATGACAAAGATCCGAACAATTTTGTCAACAACAGAAAAGAAGACAATTTTGTTGCTAAATTTTCATCCCGTTATATCCCGTTTGGGTTCTGATAAAAGCTTGTAGTGAGGTGCGTTTGTCAGTAACAAACTCTGTTGATGTTTATGCTTCTATGCGCCCGCTGAGTCAGTGCTCGAAATAGTCGTTATGGTCAACGTGATCCAGTGCGATCTACTTCGTCAAAATCCAACGAAGTATTCCATCTCTTTGATTTTAATTTATCGCCATCTGTTTTCAACGAGTTTGCACAGCACATAGTGGCATTATGGATAAAATATTCGTGCAAGAATAGGGCGAGATAATTTGAAAAGAATAATTTTCTAAAAAACAGCGGCATCATGTGTGTATGTGTACAAATTTTTAAGAACTTAGCGTTGTCCAAATTACTCGTAACAGGATTCATTCGACTGTGAGTCTTGTACCATTGTTTGCTATTGAAAATTGGCCAGATCGGGCTATGGATCAGAAGTTATGGCCAAAATACTATTTTTATGCACAAAACATGCTAAAAAACACTCATTCATATTTTTGCCTTTCTCATATTTTTTAAATATGTTTTTGCACGAGAAAGGCACCATGGATTAATCCGTTTTTTAAGAAATCCTATTTTATTACTGATGACAGACATTTTGAAGTCATGTGCTATCAGAGAGTGTGATACGTTGATCAGCGTAGCATTTTAGGCAATGTAAAAACCAATATACAGCCATTTTCACACACGAAAGAGCTAGTAATATTAGCGAACACCTTTTGACATAGGGGAACTGCTCCGGGAATTTATCCCATGGCTCCGATATTCATCCCATCAAAAACAAAGCAATGGAAAGCAATTTGATATGTTTCTTATTTTTGTGATTTTTTGCAGCAGTGAGCACGCATGTTGACAAAAAGAATCGACAAAATTGGTGATGTATTTCTTTGTTTCGCAATGAGATGAATATATATTCAGTGAGATGGAGATCGGGACATCGGGATCCCCTAATGGGTGCTAACCTAAGAAATCCTCTTGGTACCATTTTCAGGAAGCTTTTCATGAAAAATTCCTATCGTGACTGTTATAGTGTAGTTACAGTAACTCATTTGTAACAAAATTTAGTCACATTAGAGTTGCTGTAACCAAATCAGTGTATGTTTTGATATTAGGGTAACTTATGAAAGGAGATTTTTTTTTACATATATCTAATGCTATCACTACAATTCCTTCTGCTGGAATTCTGGAAAATTCCATCTTCAAATTTCGGAATTCTTGAAGGCCCCTCTTATAATAGTGGAGAATTGAGCTCCCCACTCCTGGTATTTTGGAGTCATCAAGAATTCCGTGGACTTCTTTAGTTCTGAAAAAAATCCTCCCTCAGGAAATTTGCGAAATTCCTTCTCTAGAAATTCCTCAAACCTCATATTACAAGAATACAGGGTTATTCCTTTTCTGAGAATTCTGGGAAATTTCTTTCCAGGAGTTCTGAGGATAAACCTTTTTTTTTAAATGGAAATATCTTTCCTCAAGGATTTCGGAGGACTACAAAAATTCTTCCTCAGCAATTCTAGGGACTAGTACTCTGATTTCTTCCACCTCCAGAAATTCTGAAGAATTCTTTCTCCAGAAGATGTGAGGACTTACTTTTGCCACCAAAAAATCTATAGAACCCCTTTCAACTCAGGTATTTCATATTCCCGAATTCTCAGGAAATCACACCCCACATATTCTGGAGGGAATTCTTTTTCACGAATTCTAGGCAGTTGTTTTTCAAGAATTGTAGAATATTCTTGCTTGGGATTTTTGAAGAATATGACCTTCAGGGGCCCTACTTGGCCGTGGGGTAAGATGCGTGGCTACAAAGCAAGACCATGCTGTGGGTGGCTGAGTTCGATTCCCGGTGCCAGTCTAGACAATTTTCGGATTGGAAATTGTCTCGACTATCCTGGGCATAAAAGTATCATCGTGTTAGCCTCATGATATACAAATGCAGAAATGGTAACTTGGCTTAGAAACCTCGCAGTAAATAACTGGGGAAGTGCTCAATGAACACTTAGCTGCGAGGCGGCAATGTCCCAGTGGGGGATGTAAGGCCAATGAAGAAGAAGATGACCTTCAGGAACACTGGGAAATTCCTCCTCTAAGAATTCTTTCTACAAAAATTTTCCGGAATATTTATTCAGGATTTTTGGGGAATTTAACTTCCAAAAGTTTAGGATAATTGCTCTTGCACGAATTTTGAGGAGGTCCTCTCTTAGAAAGAGGAATTTCTCCTTAAGAAATTTCTAAGAATCTCACCTTTGATATTCTAGATAGTTCCTTTCTCTGACAACTTTGGGGAATTTTTACATCACGAACTATGAGGAAATCTTCTCCCATGAATTATAGGAGTTCTATTCTCCTTTTATTCTGAAGAATTCCTTCGACAGGACTACTTCGAAAAGGTCCTGTGAAAATATTATCCAAGAATTATGGGAGAGATTTAATCTCACATTTTTTTAATTCACTCGAAGCATTCCTTATATAGGAGTTTAACCCTTTCTTTTCCATGGTAGCTATAGGGCTCCATCAAATTTTGCACCTTCCAACATTCATCGAATTATTTCAACAACAAAAAGCACAACTTTATGGTTTCATTAGAGTACAAATATAATCAATTTTGTGTAAACATAGTGAAGCTATTGAAAACAATCAAGTAACTATTGATTTACAACCATAATTTTTTTTTCGTTTTCCACTCATTTAAACTGTGCCAAACAACTTTTGTTCTAGCATTTTTTTCATAGGTGATTCCTTCCTATTGAGAAAAAAGTCGTGGGCAAGAGAGGGTCAAGGGATTCCCTTCCCAGAATTTCTAAAAGTGACTCCAGGACTCCTCTAAACTCCAGGAAAATGTCCTTTATCAGTTCCTGAAAATTTTTATAAGAATTTCAGGAATGTCCTGCTGGAATTATCTCTTCTTTTCTTTTTTGTTGGCATTGTATTCCTATTTGAAAATGATCGCAGCTTAGTGTTCATTAAGCACTTCCACAGCTATTAACTGCGAGGTTTCCAAGCCGATTCACCATTTTTGCATTCCTTACGACTAACACAATATTTCTCCGTACAATGAATTGAAAAACTTTCAGTTCAGGTTGGCTTTGCTTTGTAACTGCCAGGGTAATGAAATGAAGGAACAACTCAGGATTTCTGCTAATATTTTCAATATGAATTAGGGAAATTAGGTTAGGAACCTTAGGTGAATCTTCTCATGGTATTTCTAAAGGAATTTCTCAATACATTAACAGTTAAGGGATTCTTGAAGAATTTCTTGGAGGGATTCTTGAAGAAATTCCTAGAGGATTTTAGCAGATTTTTGTGGAAATTCTCGAAGAATCTTGAGAAAGAACTTCTTCAGAGGTTCTGAAGGAATTGTTTGAAAATTTCGGAATTTCAAAAAGAATTCTTTAGAAGTTTGGAAAGATTTTGTTGAATCCATAAAGAGTCTCTGTAGAATTTTTTAGTATTTTTCGGAGAGCCTCATTCAAAACCGAGTCATCGAAAAAGGAATTTTAATTAAAGCAAACAACATTTTTTTTTGCATACTTTCTCGCCACATTGCAGTGTAAATAATAACAGCTTACATAATATAAATTATGTTTACCGCTTCTAGTGCACAAGAAATGCAAACAATTAAAAAAGGTTATTATTTAAAAGATAATTTTGGATCACGCCGGTGTGGCGCCGGCTGAGCCTCCGCCGCCAGTAGAAAGTTGCATTAACGCCGCCGGTTCAAAGTAGATCGGCGTTTTAGCTAAACAATTTATCGATTTTTTCCCTCAATTTTTGAAAAACTAATTTCATTTAAATAAAATTTGACGGTTTATTACAGTAAACTGGCATACATATTCCCAAAAGCATTCAACATATGTTCCACTGTCGATTGTTTTGTAACAATCATTGTCTAACGTACTATCCACTAGTTCTGCATGGCGTAGTTTACTGCCTCCAAAGCTCGCAAGAAAACTCACAAAAACCTAACCATTGTCCGGAAATGTACCGTCTTCCTACTTTGTGTTCACCAAGGGGCAGCACGTGTTCTTTGCAGTGTAGCCATTATTTGTTCTGACCTAGGATTGTTTTTACCGCAGTCATATACCACTGACTGACGACTGAACCCCTCGTCGTTGGAACCGTGACGTGATACGGTGGCGTAGGCTGTGACTGGGGTAGGTACATGCTAAATTATTCAGTCGTTCCATTTGTTTTCGTCTTTATTTGAGTCTTCTTCGTGTACAGTTGGCAACTGAAGGAGGTGTTTTGCTTCTTGTCACAAATTGGTAAGAAACGGAGGCAGATGCCGGTTTAACAGCAGTAAGAAACAACAGTTTGGTCCAGGGATGAAGGAGTTTGATACTGCGGTGAACCCATAGTCGTCGTTCTCTTGCGGGTGGAGCTGCAACAGTTGTCCTTGGAAAGAAATTGTTTATGTTTCCTCTTGCAATAGCTATAAATGTCAGAAAAATGTAGCGGTTCGCTAGGTCCGACCAGGGTTATGCTAAGCTCAGCACCATTTGTAACTTGGAGCTCGATGTTGGATTAATTTATTCCAGTTAAATTATGTACTGCTCAAAGTTAGAATTGGGTTTTATTTTTTACTCATGAATGATTATATATGTGCGTGTGGTAATGTTAACTATTTCCGTACAACTAAATTCAATTACTATTACGCTTCTCGATTCGAGTTTTGATTTGACTTGAAACGGCTTGGTCCGAGTCAAGTGTGAGACAATTACATCTTCCTCTTCTTCTTATTGGAATTACATCCTTCACTGTGACATTGCCGCCTCACAGCTGTGTTCATTCAGCACTTCCAGTTATTAACTGCGGGGTTTCTGAGCTATGGTACCATTTTTGCATTCGTATATCATGAGGCTAACACGATGATACTTTTACACCTAGACCGGCATCGGGAATCGAACCCAGCCTCAGCATGGTCTTGCTTTGTAGCCGCGCGTTTTACCGCTAGCTAAGGAGAGACACTTACTATTTACAATGAAATAATAGATTCTCGTACTTTAGGTGCTTTGAGTTTGAACACAATTTCTCTCAAAATATGTGAACTCAATCCTCCCGAGCCTCAACGCCACCAATAATGTCGATACCTCCACTTAAAATCACGTTCTTACAAAGCGATGGAAATCACCACCAAGTGCTTGCAGCTGAAGCGTTCGTTCTCTGTGGCTTGACGATTTGTCAAAAATGAAGATTTTGATAGAAAAGCTGGAATCTCATTGTGCATCCCAATTCGAATCTCTCGATTCGTAAGTTTTACCCTCGATTCAAAAAAAGTGATAGATTCTGTTCTATTCATTCGACTTCATCCATTTGTAGTCCAAGATTTTGAACGGCGCAAGAGGGCATAGCGTTAATAGTACAAAGGCTGAAAAGCACGGTGTGTTTGATGCACCTTAGAGTAATATCTGCCTACAGCATGGTATCACGGGAAGCTATATGTGTTACCGCGGATATGATGCCCGGGAAGACGCAATGTGTTTCGACAACCGCAAAGCCAGAATCTGATTTCCGATTTCTTTCAAAATGTGCCCAACTTATTAACATCTTTTCCGCAACCTCACGCAAGATGCTTTCTAGGTGGTCCATGATATGACATGATATTTAAGTTTTCTCAACGAGAAGTGTTGAAAGATCTATACGAATGGGTTGTACCACAAGATCCATGCGTCGATGCAATACGGATCTTTCTTTTGAGGAGCTGTGTTTACTGCATCACATGCGTGCTACCTTATTTAGCGTACGCACGCTTAATAATGTGTAGCGCCGCGCCACACTGCTGTCGCCAACAGTTTTTCGCATTATGCTGCCGCCATTATTTTTTATTCGGCGCGACGCTGTTTAAAATCTGTCACGCCGCTGATTTTTAATTCCTTAAGCCGTTTCAAATTTGTAAAATACCGCTGAATTTCCAATGAAATTCGGAAGCACCAGTGGAATTCCCTGATTGATGTTCTTAAATATCCCGTTGAAACTTCAACGAATTTTTCATGAAAAGACCAATGATTTTTCTGTTGAAATTTCGGAAAGATTTCTATAAAAACTAAGAAGAACTTCCAATGGAAATTCCAAAATATGTTTCCCGTTTAATTAAAAAAAATCTTCTTCAAAACTCCAAAAATATGCCCGTTGGATCTCGGAAATAATTGCAGCTAAAATTAAATGAATTCTCCGTGTAAGTTCTTAAGAATTAAAGTGCACATTCCGGAATTTCTCATAAAAAATAAAAAAAATATTTGCGCAAATTTCGGCACGAAGCTATTTGGCCGAAAGCCACAAGGCCAAATTTGGCAGAACAAGTTATTGGACCGAAACTCATCTGACCGAGTATGTCATTTGGCCGAATTCGGCATTCGGCCAAAATGTAGTTCGTTCCTTTGGCCGAATATGCTATTTGGAGAAAAGTAGTCGTCAGTTTTACACGTGGCATTACATCCCCACACTGGGACAGAGCCGCCTCGCAGCTTAGTGTTCATTAAGCACTTCCTCAGTTATATACTGCGAGGTTTCTAAGCCAAGTTACCATTTTGCATTCGCATATCACGAGGAGGCTAACACGATGATACTTTTATGCCCACGGAAGTCAAGAAAATTTCCGATCCGAAAATTGCCTAGACCGGCACCGGGAAACGAACCCAGCCACCATCAGCATGGTCTTGCTTTGTAGCCGCACGTCTAACTGCACGTCCAAGGAGGGTCCCCACATCTGCATCAGCCGAAAATAGAAACGTAGCCTTCTTGATGTACGGAATAAACGTAGTGCCGATATCGCGTCTGATCATCACCTCCTCATCGGCGAAATACGCCTGTGCTTTGCGCGGATTCATCGGCAGGAGGAGAGAGTTGGACGATGGTTCAACACACGCCGACTGGAAGATGCTACAGTGAAACTGTCCTTCGTTGAAGAACTGGAGACGCGTGCTGCAGATATTCCGGAAGGTGGCAGCGTGGAAGACCAATGGACCGCCATCAAGAATGCCTTCATCGCCACCAGCGAGAACAATCTGGGTGAACTGCGAACCCAGAGAAAACAATGGATCAACCGATGAGACCTGGAGGAAGATAGAGGAGCGAAGAGAAGCCAAAGCCGCGATAGAGCGATCAAAAACCAGAGGAGCCAAAGCCTTAGCCGGTCTACGATACTCGGCTCTGGAGAAGGAAGTTAAAGGCTCATGTCGACGGGACAAGCGAGCGTGGGCGGACTGTCTGGTCGACGAAGGAGAAAGAGCCGCAGCAACCGGGGATATTCGCCTCCTCTACGATATCTCACGACGCTTAAGCGGGGCGAAGATGAATGCAACGATGCCTGTGAAAGACGCGAATGATCAATTATTGACCGACCAACTGACCAGCTGAAATGCTGGTTCGAGCACTTTGAACAACTTTTTCAAGTACCAGCCAGGCCACCACCACGCGTCATTACTCACTGCTAGAGATTCAAACAGCCATCCAAAACATGAAATCGAATAAAGCCCCAGGGGGCGATTGCATATCAGCCAACATGCTCGAAGCTGACCCCATGACTTCCGCTCAACTACTGTATCGTTTATTTCGTAATATCTGGGAAACCGCAACTATCCCGGCTGACTGGATGCAAGGTATCTTAGTGAAGGTGCCCAAAAAGGGTGACCTGACTATATGTGCTAACTGGCGTGGCATTATGTTGCTGTGTACCATTCTCAAAGTTTTATGCAAAGTTATCCTAGTCCGGATTTAAGAGAAGATCGATGCGACTCTCCGACTCAAGAGAAGATCGATGTGGCAGCAGGCTGGATTCCGTGCTGGAAGATCCTATGTGGACCATATTTTCACTTTCCTTATCATTCTGGAGCAGTCAACGTTAAACTTCCCATTTCAATTTAAGTTCATACATCGAGCATCTTACAGAGCTTTTTTTAACTATTGCAGGCTTCCGAGCCTTTTGAAACTAGGATTCCGCGCCTCTTCCGAGAGAACCTTCCGAGCCTCTTGAAGAAAGGCTTCCGAGTCTCTTTAAAGGTGGTTTTCGAGCCACTTGAAAAAAGGCTTTCGAGCATCTTGAAAGGACGCCTTTGAGCTGCTTGAAAGTATGCTTCCAAGCCTCGAAGAGAGGGTTCCAAGCCTCTTGAAAGAAGTCTTCTAAACCCTTTCGAGGGTAGTAGACTTCCTCTTGAAAGAAGGCTTCTGTGCCTCTTGAAAGGAGGCTTCCGTGCCTCTTGAAAGGAGGCTTCCGAGCCTCTTGAAAGGAGGCTTCCGAGCCTCTTGAAAGGAGGCTTCCGAGCCTCTTGAAAGGAGGCTTCCAAGCCTCTTGAAAGGAGGCTTCCAAGCCTCTTGAAAGGAGGCTTCCGGGCCTCTTGAAAGGAGGCTTCCGGGCCTCTTGAAAGGAGGCTTCCGGGCCTCTTGAAGGAGGCTTCTGAGCCTCTTGAAAGGAGGCTTCCAGGCCTCTTGAAAGGAGGCTTCCGAGCATCTTGGAAGGAGGCTTCCAGAGCATCTTGGAAGGAGGCTTCCAGGCCTCTTGGAAGGAGGCTTCTGAGCCTCTTGGAGGGAGGCTTCCAGGCGTCTTGGAAGGAGGCGCTCGAGCCTCTTGGAAGGAGGCTTCCGAGCCTCTTGGAAGGAGGCTTCCGAGCCTCTTGGAAGGAGGCTTCCGAGCCTCTTGGAAGGAGGCGCTCGAGCCTCTTGGAAGGAGGCTTCCGAGCCTCTTGGAAGGAGGCTTCCGAGCCTCTTGGAAGGAGGCTTCCGAGCCTCTTGGAGGAGGCTTCCGAGCCTCTCGGAAGGAGGCTTCCGAGCCTCTTGGAAGGAGGCTTCCGGGCCTCTTGGAAGGAGGCTTCCGAGCCTCTTGGAAGGAGGCTTCCGAGCCTCTTGGAAGGAGGCTTCCGAGCCTCTTGGAAGGAGGCTTCCGAGCCTCTTGGAAGGAGGCTTCCGAGCCTCTTGGAAGGAGGCTTCCGAGCCTCTTGGAAGGAGGCTTCCGAGCCTCTTGGAAGGAGGCTTCCGAGCCTCTTGGAAGGAGGCTTCCGAGCCTCTTGGAAGGAGGCTTCCGAGCCTCTTGGAAGGAGGCTTTCCGAGCCTCTTGGAAGGAGGCTTCCGAGCCTCTTGGAAGGAGGCTTCCGAGCCTCTTGGAAGGAGGCTTCCGAGCCTCTTGGAAGGAGGCTTCCGAGCCTCTTGAAAGGAGGCTTCCGAGCCTCTTGAAAGGAGGGGTCCAGGCCCCTTGAGAGGAGGCGTCCAGGCCTCTGGGATGGAGGCTTCCGAGCCTCTTGGAAGGAGGCTTCCGAGCCTCTTGGAAGGAGGCTTCCGAGCCTCTTGGAAGGAGGCTTCCGAGCCTCTTGGAAGGAGGCTTCCTGAGCCTCTTGGAAGGAGGCTTCTGAGCCTCTTGGAAGGAGGCCTGGAGCCTCTTGGAAGGAGGCTTCCGAGCCTCTTGGAAGGAGGCTTCCTGAGCCTCTTGGAAGGAGGCTTTGAGCCTCTTGGAAGGAGGCTTCGAGCCTCTTGGAAGGAGGCTTCTGAGCCTCTTGGAAGGAGGCCTGAGCCTCTTGAAAGGAGGCTTCTGAGCCTCTTGAAAGGAGGCTTCCGGGCCTCTGGAAAGGAGGCTTCTGAGCCTCTTGAAAGGAGGCTTCCAGGCCTCTTGAAAGGAGGCTTCTGAGGCCTCTTGAAAGGAGGCTTCCTGAGCCTCTTGAAAGGAGGCTTCCGAGCCTCTTGGAAGGAGGCTTCCGAGCCTCTTGGAAGGAGGCTTCCGAGCCTCTTGGAAGGAGGCTTCCGAGCCTCTTGGAAGGAGGCTTCCGAGCCTCTTGGAAGGAGGCTTCCGGGCCTCTTGGAAGGAGGCTTCCGAGCCTCGTGGTAGGAGGCTTCCGAGCCTCTTGGAAGGAGGCTTGCGGGCCTCTTGAAAGGAGGCTTCCGAGCCTCTTGAAAGGAGGCTTCCGAGCCTCTTGAAAGGAGGCTTCCGAGCCTCTTGAAAGGAGGCTTCCGAGCCTCTGGAAAGGAGGCTTCCGAGCCTCTTGAAAGGAGGCTTCCGAGCCTCTTGAAAGGAGGCTTCCGAGCCTCTTGAAAGGAGGCTTCCGAGTCTCTTGAAAGGAGGCTTCAGAGCCTCTTGAAAGGAGGCTTCCGAGCCTATTGAAAGGAGGCCATGATTTACTAATCGCGCATATCACGTACGAGACAAAGTTTTTAAATAAAATAAAAAAAAAAACAAAATTATCAAAACTTTATCAATAAGTTTTGATAAAAAATGTAATTCATCCGCCATTACGCATTTTTGTCCGAGGTACCCCCTGGGTCCAGCGAAGGTACCCCCAGGGGGACATGTACCCCAGGTTGAGAACCGCTGATGTAGTATATCACCGTTACTGTTCCTCATCGTAATCGACGAGATTCTGGTAGGTGCGATTGACCGTGAACCAAACCAAGCACCTAACCGACTTTGAATTGGCTGATGACGTTGCACTCCTCGCTCAACGGCGCTTTGACATGCAGAGTAAGTTCAACGACCTTGTCGAGCGCTCCTCTTCGGCATGTTTAGTCATCTACGTCAACAAAACCAAATCGTTGGATGCAAACACGGTGACTCCTTCCAGTTTCACAGTAGCCGGCCAATCAGTGGAGAATGTTGAAAGCTTCCAATATATTGGTAGCCAAATGGCGTCAGACGGCGGTACCAAGATCGACATAGGCGCACGGATAAAGAAAGCAAGGGCTGACTTTGCGAGTTTAAAAAATATCTGGAAAACAGGCACATAAGTGAACGCACCAAAATACGAATTTTCAACTCTAACGTGAAATCTGTGCTGTTATTAGCTAGCGAAACATGGTGTGTATCAGTGGAGAACACTCAACGGCTGCAGGTGCTCATCAACAGATGCCTGCGGTATATAATTCGGGCCTGGTGGCCTCACAACTGGATCTTAAACAACGAGCTCCATCGTCGTTGTCACCAGAGGCCGATAGCAAAAGAAATTCGGGATCGGAAGTGGGGCTGGGTCGGCTACACTCTACGCAGGGGCGGAAACGAAATTCGTAAACAAGCATTAGACTGGAACCCAGCGGGACATCACAGCACAGGCAGACCCAGAGGCTCATGGCGGCGAAGCCTCAATAAAGAAATAAAAGAAGTCGACCGAAATCTAACCTGGCCATAGGTTAAAGCAATAGCTGGACATCGCTCAGGATGGAGACCTTTCAAGTTGGCCCTTTGCACCACCGGAGGTGTACAGGACCCATAAGTAAGTTCAATTCGGCCAAATAGAATTCTGCTTGATGGCTTTCGGCTTAACGTGTTATTCGGCCAAGTGGAAATTAGCCGAATGGTTTTCCGCTGAATGACTTTCGGTCAAACGACCCTACCAGTGGAATATGTGTGCTGCTAGGGATTTCGTATGGTCAACATAAAGAATGTTTCGTTTTGAACAGCTACGTGAAAATTTACAAATTTCAGGTGAAAATTTGGAGATTTAAAGAAACGAACGCTGTAGAAAAACCGCAATATCGATACACGCCACCGCCGCTCTGATAAAATGGTTTTTGGCGTGAAGCCGAAAATGCCTCTTGGACCAACGTTGATTCCATCCCACGGCTGAGACATGTTGGATCAGCATTGTCTCCATCCAAAAATAATTAAATGCTTTGGTTGCTGTTTCATTAAAGCGTGCGCAAGGTTGATTAAGCAATCGTTTTGACAGCCGGTTGACAGGCTTGGTTTGCATAAATCAAAGTTTTATCTATAAGCTTGAGCAGACGGTAGTGGGGGCCAGTGTTAGAGCATTTTGTAGCGAACATAAGCTCAAACACGTTATTTTATTTGTTGTACTTAAAAAGAAATCTTGTCATTTCATTGTATTTTATATTTGATATCTTTGGCTTTAGTGCATAGTGGCTTACTTATTGTGTTAAACAAAACAAAATATTATTTGGCTTCTTAAATTTGACTATACTTTTTCTACGAAAGATCAATAAAGGCTTTATTCGTATCACGTTACGTCTGGAAGCGCACATTTTCATGGTAATAAATTCACCACAATCGACATCAATAATTGTAGGCGGCACACATGCAGTTTGGGATCTCATATTGCGGTTCTCCCATGAATATTCGATGGAGTGCCAAAAGTTTTAATATTGTAACAGCGATGTGAGTTTATGTATACCATTTATTGCTGCATGAGTAGTTAATGTACTGTTTATTATGTATCACTTAAATGCAATTTGCTCTGAACTTTACAATTATTGCAATATACAATAAACTGGCCAGCATCGAATAATTGCAAAGTTTCATCACATTTATCTACGTTTGACATCAGAAAGTCTCTAAGCCTTTGTTTTTGCATTCTAGAAAATGAGTATTGAAATGAATGAAGCTGTTTTCAATGTTAAAATTGACATCGTAGATGTCCGAAAGAACATGCAGCTCATTTCAGTTTAATTCTTAAACAAAATATAAATCACCTTCAAATTCATTTTTTTTAAGTTGATTGATTTATATTCATATACCAATAAACTGCGCCCATTTGTCCGCTGCGAATGTCGATTTACTGTGAGAGACCTTCACATGCATATTTCGTATAAGAGCGATAAAGCCATAAATTTCGACGCGAAAATCAATTTGCCAAAAGCCTATCTGCATGCATTCGAAATGAACTTCGCGAATTGTTCACGTATTGTCGCGCTTTTCGGCTGATAAAGCCTTCATCGAGGCTTCTTTCGGCGAACCAGCAGCGTGTTATTATGTGCTGAAAATTGACCTACATTTCAGTTGGTACACGGTGAGATAATTGAATCAAAAAAGGGGGAAAACGAAAATTTTATGTTGATTGAAAGTGGAATAACATATATCGAAATATCAAGAAGCCCAAATGTCAAAGTAATAAAGGCAGTGTTTAAATTTTGTTGTAATATGGAATTTATATGTTGTATTACCCATAATCGTAAAAATATTGAATTTCCTATGGTACATATTTTAAACCTTGAAATAGCAAGATAAATCATCCAAATTGCATTATTTTTTCCTAACTTTACATTTCATTCAATTCTTTTATTAAATCCTGGTTATAAACGCCGTTATTGGTCGAAATAAGTTGAGAAATGTCGAAATGTCACTGAAAAATCCGTAAGACGTGACAGCTTTGTACCCAACATGTTCGGGAAGAAAAACAAAGGGAACCGAAGCGACAATTTTTCTCTGTAGTTTATAACCTCTTTTTAGGGTGCACATCAGCCAACTCAGTTGTTCGAATGAAGCAAACCCAATGAAGCTGATTTATTTCGAAGGGTCAACTAATCGGAAAGGGCATGTCACACGGTTGAATTATTGCTCCAGCTCAGGGTACTATGCTACTGTGTTCCGTTCAGTTCGTCTGATAGGATAGGTAGCACGCTTTCTACATGTGTGTAGGGAAGAATGGTTCAAAATGCACCCACCCAACCTTAATTGTTGTTTTTCGTTATTTAATTTTGTTTCAACATATAATAATAAAATCAATTGGATTAGGTCCTGCTCAAATCAACAATGGTTTTAGTGACTTTCAAATGTAAAAAAATGTGCTTGGTTCAATACGGATTAACGAGTGAAGCAAAATAACATTACTATATATGAAATAAAAGTTTGATGAGCATCTTAACAAAATGAATAAAAATCTAACGATTGTTTGGAAGCTTAGGTTGGAATTTTATTATTTGAACCATTAGATTCGACATGTCGAACGGATGAATTTACGAATTTATAAGAACTGTGACATTATGCCACACGAGTGCCTTTGAGGCATTAATCCAAATGAAAAATCCAATGAAATTGCACTTGCAACGGGTTTCACTGTGAATCTACTTGTAGTTGCATGGATTCGGTCCCTGGTGGTCAATGTGGGCATGTTATATTAATTTCAAAAGGTAATTTGCATTTTACTGCTCTGAAATATGTTTTCACATTTTACAAATGCTACTCTCCACTCACATATCTGCGTTGTGATTCGAGTGAAAAGCTGTAGCTGGGAAACTGGCTGTAACCAGCTGAGTGGGTGTTGACAAATGTGAGTACAGAATAAAGAGTCTACCCACTCAATGTAGACTACTTAGAGAGTGTAGTACTCGTAGTAATAATAAATTGGGGAAGATCATTTTTCGGTACAAGCGTCTGCAATGCTTGTGATATGACTTTTAAATATTAACACACCACAAACTCTCCAACAGTTATGGGAATGCATATTAAGGGTATTACCCAGTAGAATTGTTGTGTTCCAGGTAACAGTAATCAAATTGCATGTTTACCTATCTATCACAATCTATCACCAGTATCTATAACAAAAGATAAGCCAAAATTAAACAGATCGATTATGTAGTAACTGTATGTGCGAAAGTTTCCAGCTTTATGAAGTCCAAAGTTTCGCATAGTTAGTTGAGAACAACGGAGCGATGACGTGTCGTGAAACCCACCATTAGCCGACCAAACGCATTTTACTGGTTTATTAAAGTACAGATAACGTAGACGATTGGAGCCTTCTAGTATGAGTTGAATAGCCTATAAATAACGAAAATGTAATAAATACATTGCACTATTTATTATGTGCTTAGGAATACTGTTTGCATGGGTGATGCATATGTCCAACATCGGTTGAAATAAATGGATTAATTTCAGGAGATCTTACTATATCAGCCGGTACATTAAAAAAAATTGTTGTCCCCTAAATTTAAAAAATCGCCATTCGAGTGCCTTGTTGAAAGTCATTTTTTTCGTTTAAAAAATAATCAAAAGAAGTCCATATTTTTATAATCGACTCAGTGGAGACGCATGGTGGTTGTTTGCTCGAGCATCTGCATTGAAAAATTAAAAATGCCGTTTAGTGCAAATACCCATGTTTCTAATCAGAGCAGCATACAGGCACTCAGATTCAGATACCAAACATTAAATCAAATAAAATAATGAACTCGGAATACATTATTTTCCTTCTTTCCGCTAGAACATGGTACACTACTAAAAATCCACACATATTTATTGGCAAAAATCCATTGATTTAACTTATGATATATATCATCGTACACATAACCATGCGAAATACTAATAAAATATATATCCAAATAAACTTTATGTGTGGTCTCGAATTAGCAATTATTTAATTTATGTGTGGTTCTTTATCGATTATATTAGGGTGGAGCTATTGCAAAAAATTATAACGGCGACACATATATCTTATATAGATATTTTTGGCAGTGTATGGTTCCGAATCGGTTACACCGCACAGTGGCTAAAATCGTGTTTTGAGCGCGTTTATTTAATAGCACCTTTATTATGCAATTTAGTGTAATGGTTTCTTCGAGACATTTAATCAGTAAGTTAATGCGCTTTTTTGGAGGTATTCAGCTTACTGATCAATCCCCCTAAAAGTGAGATGAAAAATTTATTTTTTCCACTTCACAACATATAAGGTTTGATTCTTCATAAAAATTGTAGCAAAAGTTCTCCTGAAAAACTTTGTCGAAGACACCAAGTTTGTAATTCCGTTACTTTTGGAGATTTTTTACGTTTTATGCTAACAACCCTTTAAAAATGGGTTTTCATCATATGTTTTTCTTTTTCATTTCTACATTTTTTACATGTTCTAGAAAGATAATATTAAAATACGCCGTTGGGTGGCTATTGTGACTTAAATAAAAAAGTTATAACAGTTTTATTGGATTTTTTAGGCATATTTGATTTAACTGCTACTTGACAAAGGGCAAATTGTGGCAGTCAATCTCATACGCATAACAAAGTACAAGTAATGAACTTTAAATTAATACCTGAACTGTAGAGTTGTAAGCGAATGTAAGTAATGTTTCATCAAAAACCATTTCCTACTTTGCAAGGTAGAAATCAATCACCCACCACCATGCGTCTCCATAATATTGTATGCTTATTGCTTATACATCAAACATTCAAAACTTGTTGGCATAAAATGCAATAAATTACGAGCTTGGTGCAGTCTTCACGTAAACATAAACCGCGTTTAAACAAGTGCAGTTTTCTCGTGTGCAAGTTCGCACTCAAACATGCATACTAGATCCAAACCGAGTTCATCATGAACCGAACCAAAATCGCACCCAGTTTGAACACGAGTGTGCGCCCATGTTCAACACTCGGGTTTGAACATGGAAGTTTAAACATCAGTTTACACACAGCATGCTGTTCGTTTGTTCATATTGGTCAAGTGGTTTCTCTTCTTAAGTAGCGGTGATGGCCTAGTGGTAACTCTTTTGGCGTTCACTCAGAGTACTAGTGTTTGAATCCTTGTCTTTGGATTTTTTTTGAAATGGCACATGAATGGTTTCAGTTTTATAAATGGCACTTTTCAGCCCGTGTCGGGTGATGGAATAGCTGAATAAGATACTTGACCGCCTACCCACAGTTTGGGCTTGGTCCGATATCTCAATATCACAACAATTTTTTTATTCAACATTTTGCATAAAATCTTCAGATATTATTCTTAATGTTCATAACAACTGAATATTATGTGCATTTGCCCGGTAAGACAACCGGCAGCCTCCAATGTAATGATTATTTAAAGTATCCTTGCGTTTATGTTCTAAACGAGGTAAACACATAAGTCTCTGTTTGTTTGTCTAAAATGTAGCCCCTAAATATTTTATATCTGTTACATATGCAAGCATGCATTTTGTTTTATTAGATACGATGGGATTTTCATATCGTGAATAAAATATAGATGTTGATTCCGAAAAGTGAGGGTAAAGAACTGGTTGTTAACCAAAAATTCAAATTGATAAAAATTTAAAAAGATAGTAGGTGGTCTGTTCTTAATGTATTCTATATTGCTATGTATAAATAATACGCCGATGACATTATACAATTAGACAAATGATGGAGCTCCAGGTCAGAAATGAGCCCACAAATCTTTAAACATAAAAGTCCTATAAACCACATGGCTCTCATAAAAGATAAAATCTTCAATTATTACAATCTTAAAAATTACGAAACTGGAATTAAAGCCCCGTTGATCATAAGGTTCTTTAAAAAGGTCAAAACCCCTCTCTCCCTGGAATAAAGAATCTCTATGCAATCCAGATTTTCGCTTCAGATTCTCGGTATGTTTATCAAACACCACCGCGAAGTAAGTAGAATAAACTAACCGTTTGTTTGAGAAACTACATATGTACACGCACTTTGAAAAGCAATTATGAAGTACTGGTTGCAATTTTCAAACTGGAAGTGCCTCAGGATGTTGAAATTTGCCAAAAACTATTGATCTGTATCGCAGAAGTCAAAAGATTCGGTTCCAATTTGTTCAAAAACAGTTTTTTGTTGTTTTCTCGGAATTATGAAAAATGTAAAGGGGAACTGTACCGTTTTCAATCTCACTGCACATTAAGGTGGCTCAAAAAACACTTTTTCAAATTTTTTGATGGGCCGCCCTCTTATTCGGTTCTATTTGTTGCTCTGATGCTCTGGACAAAATTTCAGCCAAATCGGTCAACGTTTGGGCAGTGCTAAACTCGTTGAAAGTTTATATGAAAAAATGTATGCAGAAACATCCAAAAACAGTGATTTGCAGTTGGACGGCACAATTTACGATCAAGAACAATGATACTCATTCAGTTCTTGTAGAATTAAATACAGAATGTTATGCTGAAAACCGCGAGAAGATTCGAGTTTATTAGGCAAAGATATTAGCATTTTACTGGAGTGTTGTTTTCAAAGGTAAAAGAAACGAAATTTGCTCAAACCGCACTTCAGAGAAATGCTAATAACTAAGCCGGGCAAACTCTAATCTTCTCGCGGTTTTCTGCATAACATTCTGTATTAAATTCTTCATAATCTGAATGAGTATCGTAGTTCTTCTTCGTAAGTTGTGCCGTCCAACTGCAATTTACAGTTTTTGGATGTTTCTGCATACATTTTTGCATATAAACTTCCAACGAGTTTAGCACCACCCAAACATTTACCGATTTGGCTGAAATTTTGTCCAGAGCATCAGGGCATCAAATAGAACCGAATAAGAGGGCGGCCCATCAAAAAAAATGAAAAAAGTTTTTCCCATACTAATTTGAGCCACCCTACTGCACATATATTCATCTCATCGCAAAACAGTTTCTCAAACAAATGATAAACGTGTCAGAACGTGCCTTATAAATGTGTCAGAAAAATCTTATCCTATTTTTTTTTGAAATATGAGCTAATCAGTTTTTTGGTGGTTGCAGAATCCCGAAATCCTAAGACAACTTTTTTTAGAACCTCGAAAATGAAACAAAAAGTTCCGCTCAGACGGAATCGAACCTAAGACGTCGTGAATGAAAAGCCTGAATCAAGACCTCACCTCTATAAACGCTTCGTTATGCAAGTGCAAAAAATGTGCACAACATGTTTCAATTTTTCAATCATACCTTCATTGAAGTTTGGTTAAATTCTTTTACTCGAGATATGAATAACAAGACTGGGAAACGTGAAGGATCAACAATAGTTTCCCTAGCAACCCGTTCATTTACTCAAGCGAAGCATTCTCGTGTCCAAGCGCACATGTTTGAACCCAAGTTTAAACTCGATGTTTGAACATTGTACATTGCGCCTGGGTGTATCGGAGTTCAGGCTCGTGTTCAGATTGCTATGTGCAAGTTCGAACATAGCAAACAATGTTTGATCGGGTGCATAAACTTACGTGAACATCTCACACATGTTGCACCTTGAAGACTGGCTTGGTGTCTTCGACAAAGTTTTTCAGGAGAACTTTTACTACAACTCTCGCGAAGACATGTCTTCCATGTTGTAAAGTGGAAAAAAATAATTTTTCATCTCACTTTTAGGGGGATTGATCATAAGGCTGAATACCTCCAAAGAAGCGCGTCGACTAACTGATAAAATGTCTCGAAGACGCCATTACGCTAAATCACATAATAAAAGTACTATTAAATAAACGCGCTAAAAACACGATTTTAGGTTGAATAAAACTAGGATATAAAGGATCATTTAACATAAATGCCATTTGACATAACCAACATTTTGTACGAACAATGCAAACATGGTTTCAGTAATGGTTATCCCACCTCCAAGGATAATACATTTGCCCGGAGTGAAGCAATGTGAGGAGCGATCACTTATTTGGAATTAGTAGTTTACCCATAATGGGCCCGGAGTCTAAAATCATGCCATACTAAATTAATGGATGCGTAATTTTGAGTTTGTGTTTTCGGAAGAGTGTTGTGTTTGGAAATAGTAGTTTGTGCAACAAGTTGCAAAAAGATGATTTTTTCAGCACGAGTTGTACGTTTATCCGACGAGGCTTGCCGAGTTGGATAAATACTACGAGTGCTGAAAAAATCGAGTTTTGCAACGAGTTGCACACGCTATTTTTTGCAATGACGAAAAATGGGCCTTAATGTGATAAATTTGAACCAAAACGGTACTGTCTGACTTACGTTTTATGATAACTCTGGCCAAAAAATCATGTTGCTGCAGAAAACAAACAGATTTCATGTTATCGTGACATATTGATTGCTCGACAGACCATATAGCGATAGATAAGTCTGTGTGTGGGGAATTTTGATGTCATGTCAATTAAACTATTTCATTTATTACGCGACACAGAGAATACACAATTTGAACACTTACCTAAGCTAATTGAGCAAAATGTGGTCATGTAACTATTGTTCCAATGCTGGTTTTCCATTATAGCATCCAAATGAGTGCTATAATGAACTTTATGCAACCCATTTGGGTTGCATAATGATCATTAAAGCACCAATTCCAATGGTATGGAAAAGTAG
Organism: Armigeres subalbatus; assembly: GCF_024139115.2. Classification (NCBI taxonomy): domain Eukaryota; kingdom Metazoa; phylum Arthropoda; class Insecta; order Diptera; family Culicidae; genus Armigeres; species Armigeres subalbatus. Next base: position 168,340,022 of record NC_085140.1, read on the forward strand.
GCCGTTGTATCACTCAAATGCGAACTGTAAACCAACTATTATGATCAGGAATTGCAAAAAAGTATCAAAGTTGGAATTTTCGGGGCGTAGGTGGCGGTGCGATACATTAAAAAATATTACGTCAATATGGGTGACACAGGTAACCCATAACTTAAGTAATGTAAAAAGCTACTGTCGTGGATGTATATTGCCAGTTCTAATATCAAAGACAGTTTGAACAACCTGAAAAAAAAAACAAATTTCAACTTTGTTCACCACTTCTTTATTATTGAGCGCGCGAAAACAATGGTACATCAAATGTACAACATAATATTGATGAAAAAATTGGGCCTGAAAAGGTTTTAAAACAATCGATAAATAAAAACATGATATTTTTCGTTTTTAGGTTACCATTGCTGTTTAAACTCACTGGGAAATCAGTAATTTATGCATGGTCCATGAGCACTATTAGTTGTGACAGATTAATGATGTTTATAAAGCATTCCTTTCAATCTTTGTTAAACGATGTAAAAACGTGAAAATCAATTAAATTTTTAATTATACTTCTGCAGATTTAAGACATAGAATTTAAGTGTCCTCAGTAGTTACAGTTCTTTTTAGAGGAAGAGGCCTCAAAACGCCCCCCGGGGCAAAACGCCACTTGGGTATTCCCTCATATTTTACGTATTTGGTACGGCCGTAACGAAACTAGACCTAAACTTATGTAAGTTAGGCAAAAAAAGCGTCATAATAAAAGATAGGAAGGTTGGAAAAACCGAAATTTTCGGCGAGGCAAAACGCCCTAGGCGGACTAACCTACAATGTACTACGCATCTCCACGCACTATCCATACTAGAATGCTGATTCGCCGACGCGTGGTGCGTTGTTCCTAAAGAGCTGCCAGCTTGAAGGCGTTTTGCCTCATGAGTTTTCCAGCAACCACTTTTTTGAACTGTGAATATTATCAATATGATTGAGATTTTCTACAATTTTTAAATGGCATCAGCTAACTATATTGTTTAACTGTTGCATGAGGTGAAAATACTCATGAAAATCGTTACAGCTAAGAAATTAAAGCAGTCTTTGTTTAGCTAGGGCCTAGGATAGGATGTGACAACTCAATTGAGACTGCCTTGTTGTTTTTTTATCGGTTGCTCTGACGAGGTGGTCGCCAGTGCATCCAAATTAATTTGGTACAAAACCTTCCAAATATCATGTATCGAAACTTGATGTTTTTCTTTCTGTTCCAGCCATTATTTATGTAAGAGAAACGAAAGATTAACAGAAATAAGTTGTCGCTAATGAAAATATGACTTTGAGATCGAAAATGACAGAAAGGTGAATGATAATGCTTAAAATCAACAGTTTTAAACCTTAACAACCCTTTATATTAATTTACATGGTGTTGGCAGTTCAATATAAATTAATTTTGTTCCAAAAAATTAGAACTCAAACATTTACGTGTTTAGCTTAATATCAACTTTACAAACCAGCAACACGGCCAAACTAACAACATGCTGCCCTACGAAAAATGCGCTGCTTCCAATCGAAGTAATCGAATGTCATTTTCAACCAATCAGCAACCGGTACGATTGTGACAGAAAATCGGTACGATTTTTAATGACTACTTGGCACATCCTATCCTAGGCTAGGGCATATTGCCCCTCCTTCCCCTGCGTTCTACAACTTTGCCGAAGACACCACAGCTCTATGATGTAACATAAAAAATATCAGTTCAATCAAAGTTAATTGCCTATTTCCGGGGATTAAACCACCCGACTTGGACATTAAATTACAATGTTGTGAAAACTCATATGTGAATATGTACGTTATGTGGAAGATATTGATTTGGAAAATGTATTGGAGGTAACCACTTTCCCTTCGATGGGACTCGAACTCATGACCCTTGCTCTGCCTACGCAATGCGGTCGGGTCTGAGCTTGACGACCGACTGGCAAATAGCTTACACAACCTCACTTGATCAGTACAGTTGCTGATGAAAATGTGTATAGCCACTAGACATTCTAAATACTCACGCTCCTCTAATGTGGACGTGTACTATACACATGTGGAAGTATTGGCTTGAGAAATGGATTGCGAGTGATTTGACTATGCGTCCAATTTGGGAATCTCGAGCTCGTTCAGTAGCCGCTAGGTTGCGAAGGCCGACGGAGGTCCTTCGTAGCTTAGTTGGTTAAAGCACCAGTCTAGCGTACTGTAAAGTCATGGATTCGAGTCCCATCGAAGGGAAAGTTCTTCTTCTTCTTCTTCTTCTTCTTATTGGCATTACATCCTCACACTGGGACAGAGCCGCCTCACAGCCTTGTGTTCATTAAGCACTTCCACAGTTATGAACTGCGAGGTTTCTAAGCCATGTTACCATTTTTGCATTTGTATGTCATGAGGCTAACACGATGATACTTTTTATGAGTTTTCACAACATTGTTATATAAAAAATATCGCTGATCCTAATACCTGGTTTACAGTTCGTCTTTGAATGATAAAACGATCTACCTTTCCATACCAACGAAATGGGTGCTTTAATGTCCATTATGCAACTCAAATGAATTGCATAATATTTATTATAGCACTCATTTGAGTTCTATAATGAAAAACCAACATTAGGACATTACTACATTTTGGTGAATTAGCTTGGGTCAGTGTTCAAATAGTGTATTTTCTGCGTCTCGTAATAAATGAAGTAGTTTGACGGACATGACATCAAAATTTTCCAAAGGCAAGTCCATCTATCGCTTCATGACTTGTCGAGCTATGAATTGTGGCACCATAACATGGAACCTAATTGTTCTCTGCCGCAACATAACTTATTGGTATGAATGATCATCGGCAAGCCTCGTACAACTCGTGCTGAAAAAAATCATCTTTTTGCAACTAGTTGCACAAACTAATATTTTTAAATACGACACTCTTCCCAAGATACATCTCCTAAAGGGTGGCTCAAAAAACACTTTTTCGAATTGTTTGATGGGCCGCCCTCTTATTCGGTTCTATTTGATGCCCTGATGCTCTGAACAAAATTTCAGCCAAATTGGTCAACGTTTGGGCGGTGTTAATCGCGTTGGAAGTTTATATGGAAAAATGTATGCAGAAACATCCAAAAACAATGATTGCAGTTGGACGGCACAATTTACGATCAAGAACCATGATACTCATTCAGTTTTTGTAGAATTTAATACAGAATGTTATGCTGAAAACCGCGAGAAGATTAGAGTTTATTAGGGGTAGGGGTGAATTTATTTCTTTTCAAAGGTAAAAGAAACGAAATTTGCTCAAACCCCACTTCAGAGAAATGCTAATAACTTAGCCGGGCAAACTCTAATCTTCTCGCGGTTTTCTGCATAACATTCTGTAAATTTTTCAAGATCTCAATGAGTATCATAGTTCTTCATCGTAAGTCGTGCCGTCCAACTGCAATTCACTGTTTTTAGATGTTTCTGCATACATTTTTGCATATAAACTTCCAACGAGTTTAGCACCGCCCAAACGTTGACCAATTTGGCTGAAATTTTATCCAGAGCATCAGGGCATCAAATAGAACCGAATAAGAGGGCCAATCAAAAAAAATGAAAAAAAGTTTTTCCCATACTAATTTGAGCCACCCTAATCTCCTAAGATCCATATGCACATAAATTGCCTTCGTGCCACCCCTAAACCACCTCCAAATTGCCTGAAATTTTGCCAGGCAGGGGTGCGAATTCTCAATCTCAGTGACTGAAATTTGTTGGATATTGATACCATTCCCTCTTCACACTCACTTCCTAGCAGTGAAAACTGAAAATGGTTAGCAGCAACAATCAAAGATAAAGTAAACAAAAGACGTCTCTTCTCATTGCACACGCAGCCCGCACTGACAGTCTATTCAGTTCACTCGCTGCTGTGTGAATGCGACGGCCCTATATAAATGCATGGGTGAATACTATCACTTGAAAGACAATGACAGGAAATTTGTGCCGAATGATCATCAGCTTCAGCCCGCTGTTGGCAAACCGAGTTTGCTAAGCTACTCCTGCTTTGTCGTTCTGACTGAAAGGCACCGTCATAGGCATAGAGGAACAGAGAAAAATACAAAACAAAAGAATCACACTCAGCAGGCATTGTTGATAAATTGCACCACTGTTGCCAGGACTCCTTAATCATCAAATAGACATATGGGAGCTGGTATTTTTGAACATTTTTAAAATGTGAACTCCCTTACTGAGTATGTTATGCTGGAAGTATTTTGCATATTTATTTTTGATATTATTCCTTTGGCATGTTACCCCTTTTACTCACACCAAGTTCATAACTGAATACGGCATCGATAGCAGAATTAGGTATTATCGAGTTATTTTCCCCTGCTCGGGAAATTGGCCAATAATAATACCGAAAATTAATGTGCAAAATAGTTTAGGCATGACATGCTTAGATATTTCAATACCAAACGAATATTGAATTTTGATGCGTTTGGTAACAGATGCTATGCTTGAAGTATTGTGCATATTAAATTTTGGTATTACTCTTTTGATATTTTACCATAAGAGATAAGCCATAAGAGGCTAGCTCATACCAGAGTATGGTATCAATAACAGAATGAGGTATTATCGAGTTAATTTCTGCTGCTCGTGTAGGGACGTCTATTATGCCTAAAGGCTATCAATTAGTGAATAAGTGACCGGATGATTTGTCTGCAGAAGGTGGCTGAAGGCCTGTGAATCGACCGAAACGTCCGAACAGTCTGGCAAATCAAAGTGTTGTTTTTACTCGCCGAAAAACAATCGATGGAAATCCCATACATGCCAAACGACGTATACCATAAATTCTCTTTCTAAAGGACGAAATAGTCTAAAAAAAAAATGCAAATAGTAAATGAAGAAGTCATCAATTAGATTAAGACCACAGAGAACAGACCTGGTGGCTCATACAAAATTTTGTAAAAAAGTTTGTAAAGCTCCTCCGCGCCGCGCCGCCAAGTCAGACTGCCCGACATACAAAGTCAATATCTTCTAACGATGAGGTTGGCTAGCACTACATAAACAAGGTGATTCTTCCATGTAGTGGTAATTCGCAATGAGCACTAGTGCTAGAGCACATGCACAGGACTTACGACTTCCGGCTCCGAAACTCCAGAAAATCCTGGAGGAGATCGGTCGGCAAACCCCTGGAGCTGACCAACTATCAGGAGAGCTGGTTAAATACGGTGGTGAGGCACTGGCTAGAGCGCTGCACTGGGCTATTACCAAGATTCGGGAGGCTGAGGTTCTGCCGCAGGAGTAGATGGAAGGTGTCGTGTGTCCCATCTACAAAAAGGGAGATTAGCTGGGCTGTAGCAACTACCGCGCAACCACATTGCTGAACGCCGCCTAAAAGGTGCTCTTCCAAATTTTATGCCGCCGACTAACACCAATTGCAAGAGAGTTCGTGGGGCAGTATCAGGCGGGTTTAATGGGCGAACGCTCTACCACGGACCAGGTATTGCAGAAATATCGCGAATACAACATGGCTACACATCATCTATTCACCAACTTCAAAGTCGCATATGATACAATCGATCGAGATCAGCTATGGCAACTAATGCAAGAACATGGATTTCCGGATTAACTGATACGGTTAGTCAAGGCGACGATGGGCCGGGTAATGTGCGCAGTTCGATTTTCCGGGGCATTCTCGAGTCCCTTTGAAACGCGCTGAGGGTTACAAGAAGGTGATGGTCTTTCGTGTCTGTTATTCAACATCATTTAGGAGGGTAATATGAAGGTCAGGGATTGACAAGAGTGGTACGATTTTCACGAAGTCCGTCCAGTTATATGGTTTCGCCGAAGACATAGATATTATGGCACGTAATTTTGAGAAGATGGACTGATCAGACTGAAAAGCGAAGCTAAACAGATTGGACTAGGCATAAACACGCCGACGACGACAAGATAGGAAGAGGCTCAAGATAGGACAACGTAAGCCATTCACCACGAGTTTGTATTGATGGTGACGAAATTTCGTGTAAATGGGATCACTGGTGACCTCCGATAACGAAACCAGAGAAATTCGGAGACGCATCATGGCAGGAAATCGCAGGTATTTTGGACTCCGCAAAACGTTCCGATCGAATAGAGTTCGCCCGTCGCCGCCGTACCAAACAGACTATCTACAAAACGCTTATTGGACCGGTAGTTCTCTACGGACACGAGACCTGGACGATGCTCGTGGAGGACCAACGCGCACTGGGAGTTTTCGGAAGGAAAGTGCTGTGTACCATCTATGGTGGGGTACAGATGGCGGACAGTACGTGGAGGAGGCGAATGAACCACGAGTTGCATCAGCTGTTGGGAGAATCATCCATTCTTCACATCGCGAAGATGGTTCTCGACAACGATCCGACGTGCACATGAAGCTAAAATGCACAGCGAGCAAGGTGGATCAATCAAGTGGAGGAAGACTTGCGGACCCTTCGCAGACTGTCGTTTTTATTATTTCAATCATGCTGCGATGCAGCAAAACTGAAATAATACAAATGACATTTGTGCGTTGCTTTCGTATTGAATGGTGTGCCTTTGAAAACGCGAAAAAACTTTTAAATTTGGATTCCGTGAGGATTGTCCTCAAACTTCTGGGTTTGAATCCCGTCGCTGCCATATATTTGAAAAAAAAGTTCTATTGTAATTCTTGCGAAAAATTAGTGAAACGAAACAGTGCACACGTCGGAGCTATATTTTTTTAGAAAAAAAAAATGTTGTTCCACAAAGTCGATCGGAATAGTAAGACCATCATTATGGTGTTATCAAAGAATAGGGTGGCCTATCTTATAAACAAATAAGAATTTCTTTTTTGCGAACTACTGATATGCAATGTTCTACAAAGTTATAGTGCAGCTAATTTCATTAAATCTAGCTGAAAAAATGTTCTATTGCTCTTAAGTTGGCTGATTTAGAGCAATTTTATCTACTTCACTTGATTAGGGTATCCCTCAAAAAACAGTATTTTTGATCTACTTTTTATGTTTTCGGTTTTTCGGAAAAGTCGTCTTCAGGTGACTTCCAGAGCTCAAAAAATGCATCTTTTGATGTATGTAAAAAAAAGTATGATGTATGTATTAAAATATCTTCTCCGATCAAAAGTTAAAAGCGTATTTTTTATATGATGGCCCACTCTATTCTTTGATAGCACCATGATGATTGCCTTTCTATTCCGATTAACTTTGTGGAACAACTTTTTTTTTAAATATTGTTTTGGCATAGAATGTATCTTTCCGCGTAAATCTATATCCTGAGTCGTAGTGCTGTGGTGCAACGACAAAAGGATTTTATCCAATAGGCACAATTTTCGTTTATCTTCCAAGACCAGCTCTAGATAAAGAAAGTGATGGGTATGGGCTGACAACAACGTTAGTCGTGAAATACGAAGGCGCATCATCTGTGGAAGTCGGGCCTACTACGGGCTTCAGAAGAAACTGCGGTCGAAAAAGATTCGCCACCGCACCAAATGTGTCATGTACAAGACGTTAATAAGACCGGTAGTCCTCTACGGACATGAAACATGGACAATGCTCGAGGAGGACTTGCAAGCACTCGGAGTATTCGAGAGACGGGTGCTTAGGACCATCTTTGGCGGTGTACAAGAAGACGGTGTGTGGCGGCGAAGAATGAACCATGAGCTCGCCCAGCTCTACGGCGAACCCAGTATCCAGAAGGTAGCTAAAGCCGGAAGGGTACGATGGGCAGGGCATGTTGCAAGAATGCCGGACAGCAACCCTGCAAAGATGGTGTTCGCTTCCGATCCGGCAGGTACGAGACGACGTGGAGCGCAGCGAGCGAGATGGGCAGACCAGGTGCAGAACGACTTGGCGAGCGTGGGGAGTATTCGAGGATGGAGAGATGCGGCCTCGAACCGTGTATTGTGGCGTCAAATTGTTGATTCAGTGTTATCTGTATAGATGTAGACTAAATAAATGAATGAATGAATGGGTATAGGATGTTCGACACCAAAAACAACAAAAGGGATTCTCACTTGGCCCAGAAATTACTTGCTTTGGTCTCATCGAAACGAAAAGTACAAACCCTGATTATTATCATTTCCTTACATATCAACTTAAATTGTTGTTTTTACTTTTTCGGTATTGCACATGAAGTGTGATACTTTGAGATGCTTCCAAAATACCACTGTGGAGACCAAAAACAATAGAACATTTCTCACCATCCTCAAGTAATTACTATAACCGCATATGAGTGCGCATTACGTTACTGCACCCCTGAGAAAGTACCCAGTCATCACTAAATTATAACTAACTGAATTAGCACCTGCAATTATTCCATACGTTACCACATAACGACCAGCTTTTCACAGGTGAAAATGCTTGAACCATCGCGACCAGTTTTGCGGTGTAGTATTTCACTTGCGGTAAATCGGTGTTTCGTGTGGCATGCGCATATTACGTGACAATGTTGTCTCCCCGTGGTCCCTAATGCAATGCAAACTCATTCACTGTGAAACAAAGGCGGCAGGAGAAATTACCAAGATTAAAATTTACCCCTGACTGCACTTGGGCTGGATGTAATTCATCCTAATTCTGTGGCCTATTGTCTGTGGGAGTTTTACAAAACGGTTGACAATTAGGTTCGTTGTTTTCCTTTTGTCGACGGAGAAGAAACAAGGGAAGGAATTGAGTCGATCTTTCTTAGACTCTTAAACAATACAATACAATACAATACAATACAATGATTCAATAATTATTTGGATTGGTTGAATACACTCGAGAGAAGAAACATTCGAGCTCATGCAACCGGTATCAACATATGGATTTGTGTCAAGCATTGTGTCGATGCAGTTGTAATGCATTGGGGCGAAGATGCTTAACGTAAATATTATTATTTTCTTTACTTGCGATATTTTAAACCTTTGACTGGTTCACCAGCTTCCTGGAAATCATCACTTCATCTCTTACGAATAACATTGAACGCAATTTTGTAGTTATCCTTCAGAGTGTTAACTAACATAGACATAAACTATTGCATTATTGCACTAACTATTGGGCAACACCATCGTATTTGCGGTTGAATACTTTGATATCCTCCAATTATTCAAGTCTCAAATTTCACGATATTGCATTAATTTTCCTTTTATCAGTTATTCGCTAAACTAACTAATGATTAGAGCTCTTCCAAATTATTCTTTTCTGTTATTATGCATGCTAACATATTGCTGTTCAATATCTGCTTTCAATATCTACTATCTTTTTTGTACTTAGTTTTTCCTACGATACGATAAACGTGATCTTCTCGATTTTTGTTACAAAATTGCATTTTAAGCCACTTTTCTTCTTCTTTTTTTCACCACTTTAAGTTCTTTTCAAATAAAAATACAAAATCCAAAAAACATATTTTTAACTACAGGGTACAATTTTTATATTTAGTTGTTACAGTAAGTCGTTTGTTTCCCTTGTTTTCTGTATATCCAACCGTAATATTACAATTTACGCAATACACATTATCATAACAGTTAGCTATACTTCTATTATTATGAAATATTTTTCCTTTATTTTTACTAGTCGCTTTGTTGTATACACTTGATATATTTGACATAACGATAAAACAAAAATTGAAAAAATAGAAAATATTATGACAATGAAAATACACCAGCAAAAATACAAAAAAAAGACAAATTACTTTCACATAAAATACATTAATGTAAAACAGGACTTAATTGGTGAGGCTTCATCTTAAAATGGTAGTCTCTATATGGTTGCGTGCGTTCTTCCAATTAAATTAATAAATCAAATTTATTCGGAAAACTAAGGTTTTTGTAATGAAGGCTTCCGGCGTTATTTATAAGTAGTGTAATTGTTTAACATTGTTTGTGTAACTGTACAGTCTTCATTTGTGATATCTGAATAAGCGATACGTGATATGTTTCAAAAAACTAATTTTCAAAGCTTGTGTGTTTTTGTATGAGTTCTAGCCTTAACAACATGCATTGTGGTGTTGTTCACACAAAATGTGAGTTTAGTCTAACATATAATGGCAAGTGTTTAGTTCTATTGGTTCATACTCTAAATATACCAACTGTTAATAGATGTGTAGAAAAGAATTCAGTTACTCACCGGTATCAACGATGACGTCTATCAGGTCCATACTCTTGGCGAAGGCATCGCGCAGATTGATATGGTGAAAGCTGACGATGCTCCCTTCGCGCTTGGCCCGATCGAGGGCTTCGCGCCGCTTCAGGGCCTTCTCCCGCCGCATCTGATTCTTGTAAAACTCAGCGAAATTGTTAACGATGATAGGAATGGGCAATGCGATTACCAGTACGCCGCATATGCAACACACGGTACCAATCACTTTTCCAAGCGGAGTAGTGGGGTAGATGTCCCCGTAGCCAACCGTGGTCATGGTGATTCCCGCCCACCAAAATGTTTCGGGTATAGATACAAACTTGGTCTGAGGCTCGTCTTTTCAGCAAAATATGCCAGGGACGAAAAGATGAGTACGCCCATTGCCAGGAACAACATTAGCAGACCCAGCTCCTTGTAGGAATTTCTCAGCGTGAAGCCAAGCGACTGCAGGCCCGTTGAATGTCGGGCCAGCTTGAGGATTCGCAGGATGCGCATGATGCGAAAGACTTGCACCACCCGGCGCACATCCTGGAACTGGTCCGTGGCGTTCTTGTTGGTCTCCAACAGGAACAAGGACACAAAGTAGGGCAGAATAGCAAACAGATCGATTATATTGAGTCCACCTTTGAAAAATTTCCACTTGTCCGGCGAGGCGCTAAACCGCAGGACGTATTCGAGCGTGAACCAGGTGATGCACACCGCTTCAACCATCGCTAGTTCAGGATTGTCCTGGGAGGTGCCGTTATGTTCGGATTGCAGGGACGGTAATGTATTGAGTGTCAAAGCTATCGTAGATAATACTATGAAGAGAATAGATATCACGGCAATTACCTGCAATTAGAGAGATAGGCAACAGAAACGGAAAAACTAGAGAGAGCAGTTCCTTTTCGCGTATTTTTATTTTTTTTACAAGTTTAAATTACTTGAACTATGATCAATTATAAATCGCATTGGTGGATTTGTTTTCTTCTTTGGCTTGGAATTTAATTTCACTAAATTACTTTTTCGGTCATTGGTGTGGTCCGAAATGTAATACTACGGGGATTTTAACAAAATTCCCTGTAGCATCTAAGGTCAGTGTAGATTTTAAGAGAATGCTTTGAGTTGAATGTTACATTTACATGGCAATAGTTTGACTCAAATCACTAGATTAAGTATGAAACTTCTTTGATTGAGCTTTCTTGGTAATGGAACAAAGTGCGCAAAATTTGTTAATGCTACTGATTTTTTTCAACTATAAGGATATCGTTGACCATATCATTGAGAACATATTTTCTACTAAAGAATATTTAATTTACGTGTTTTTTTTTAACCAAATTGATTAACTTATTAACTTATTATAACATTCACCATCTACTCTGACCATATCGAACCCTCGCAAAAAGACACAGTAATACGATACTTCCAGTCGATAGCCTTGCTATTACTTTGGGTCATAAAGCCACAGGAAAAGCAAGCAAACACTCGAAACATCCCAGCCCGAGTCATTGCGGAAAGTAACTTCATAAAATTAAAATAATAAAGAACACACCGCCAGCATGTGGAGCGCGTTCATTTCAGTTTACCCCAAAAGAAGAAAATAAATCGGCCAAACGAGCGATTCGCGACATGAAAGGTCTCTCTACGAGATTGCCTGCCCGGCCGTCGACACCCCGCCGAAGCGGGAGGAGGCCAGGAGCCAAGATCGTTGTTTTTCCTGTTTTGTGCGCTTTCCAGAAGGCTTCCAGAGTTGAAAGAGGTTTTGTTCGTCAGAGACACAAGTGTGTTTTCGAGATTTATTGAGGAAAATTTACTGTGTATTTTTCCGATAGATTTTCTTTTGGTTTTTGTTTTACACGCACACTCATCCGCGGTTTGATTTGTGACGAGTAGGAAAGAAGGGGAAAGTTCGAGAAAAGTTTATGAACGAGAAAGTTAGTTTTTTTTTGTTTAGGGGGAAATAGTGGTGTTTGTGGTGATAGATAATGAGCTGTTCGAGGAAGGGCCCGCCATCAGGAGATGGCGGCAAGCTCTGAAAGTTGACGTTCGAAAAAGCGCGTAGTAAAGCAGGCCGTTTCATGAAGCTCGAATGGCGCCACATCTGTTCTCTCTATCCATGATGGCTTTTGGTTACTTTGTTGTGGTTTGAAAAGAGGGACAAAAAGCGCACACTGGGACTCTTTTTCTGGTTAGTACAGCGACACTTACATTATTAGCTCACACTGATTTATTGCAAAAGATTTTTCGATAAAACAACATTTTGTTTGATACACACCATGGGATAAGGGACAATTCGTGGAAGTGTAGTGTTACATTGATCTGCCATGTTTGGGGATTGGAATACATCTGAGAGGGATGATTTCCGGGGAGGTTGAGGTATAGGAAACGACACATTCTCATTTTTTGTTGTTCTAGAATACAGGAGGCTGTATAGTTGTCAACCGTCAAGAATTTTTTTTTCGCAAGGGTCTGCAGTCGTGCTAATCGAATTAAATACGGATAAGAAAACGGAAAACATGTTCTAATTCATTGCGTTGATGTTATTATTTTTGTAGCAATTGTGCGCTGTTTGTTTGGAGCGAAAGATACATAAAGAGGACATTGGGAACTCTATAAGTGAAGCATTGTATTTTTTTTTAAGTATAAGAGACTAGTGTTGTTGCCAATACTCTCAATATGCAATCTTTGCGTCTAGCCTTGCAATCACGTGGCGGCACATCAGTTTTGAAGCGCGAAAAAACACGATTCTTTCGGCAAATATTCTGACAATCACGATTACAAAAATAATAAACACACATTACATTGAACGGACACGTACGACGATCACTTGGCAATGCAATATGGCATTTTATTTTGCGTTTAGGTTCTGCATTATTGATGTTAGCAGACAATGGACGTCACAAGAGAGAGAGACAAAAAACTGATTAGATCATATGGTTTGAATTTCATTATGTGCATATAACTGAAACACTTTCATGAAAGTATCGAAAAATGAATGGGAAACAGAAAAACGAAACGAAACAACCAAATCGTCAGAAAAAGATTATACATTTTTTCTAGCCTTTGCTTTGCGTACGAACTGTGCAGTGAACGCTTTACTATTCTTATATTTGTCTACTATGCGTTGATCACTATGATTTGCATTTTCTTTCTAGACGACAAGCATTTAATAAATCAACCATACACCATACGCATACGACTAAGGTTGTCCTGATAAAAAAATAAACGCTACTGGGAATGGGAATGCGGAATTTTACTAACTTAGATAAGAAGCGAGTTTTATATTCTCTCTTTTCGGTGAGTAGTCTCAAAGTATGGGAAAATAAAATGATCCAATTCTACAGCAGGCACTATGAGCTTAAAAAAAGTTTAATGAGAGGTATGAATTAATTTACCGAGTGCTAACTTGAAGAATATACAATACAATTTAATGCATTATTAAAAAATTGGTTTCAACGTGAAAATTTTCATGACAGTTATATATGGTAATTAAAGATTTTTCTTATTGTAAATCTCAACTGAACCGCTTACTCTCATGGCTCCCCAACTCTAACATTAATTGTTCTATGGATGTGTGGCTTACTTGGGATTACCCGACGTTCAGGCCGAATGTATTTGGCCATTTTCAAGGGAAGTTATTGACTGACTGAGAAAGTCTCGTCTAAAAAGAACTATAATTGCAGTCGATAATTAAAAACACTGACATTAGTGTGTAATCAAGATTCAAAATGGTATTACAGATGTATGCAAAAGTTTTCGGCTTCGTAAAGCTGAACCGTATATATGCGTTTAAAATCAACGAAGGGGAAAAATTGCTTAACGCTATAAGAATACTTGAAAAGTTACCAAATATGAATGAATTATTAAAATATTCACATTAATATAAAAAAATGCTTGGGAAAATGGTGAACAGTTTTTCATCTGTAGGGGTGATGGGGGTAATTGGACACCCTAAGAACTGCTGTTGTTTATCAAGTGGCTATCAAGATATTGCATTGTTCAATGCAGGTGTGTCAGAGCTTATCTTATTTGTTACACTGGACGACACAATCAGACATAAAGTTTGTTGTTTGATTGGGTGAATTCTGAGATTATTTGGTCACAAAGTATAAAGGGGATCATCGCTTTACCGGCGTTTAAATACTAAGTTATTACGATAATATAAGTTATTACGATATCTGATTTGTTTTTCAGGCAAAAATGAGCCTCCTAGGGGAAACGATAGTTGGGGATTGTGAAAACTGTTCAGCATATGGAGACGCATGGTACATTTGTGACTAAACTTTTTACGCAAATTTCATCTCATCCGTTTTATTAAATAAACGAACAAGTGTGCAAACATTTATATGGAACTTGTATTATGGGAAACTTGAACCTAATTGCATGTTGGGACCAACATGTTCTTGGTTAACATGTCAAATACTGCAATCAAGAAATCATTAGAATCATGATTTCAAACAGCAGGTTCCCGGGCGTCTTCTAAGCGATTTTCACAATACTTTCACGGTTGTCTTAACCACTTTATCTGGTGTTCTGCAGATGATTAATGTTTAATGCAGATGTTCTAGGGTCTCCAATTTGTTCTAAAGTTTAGATCATTGGATCTAGCTGGTCAACTTCGCCTGGTTTCAAACCAAAATCAAACTCTGGTATCAAACCAAAATCGGCGCTACACACGAGTTGGAAAAAGAAAGTTTATGCAAATGCTGTGTGGTTGTGGACGAACGAGTCTCTCATGCAGCAACAAACAAACAGTCTGCGTATGAAGAAAAATAGTTGCCGTACATTCTTTGGCATACTATCTTGATGTGTGTGAAGCATACAATTTAAGAAGGTAAAATGTAAATATTTAGACAATCATTGTGTTCTACTGTATTTTCCCAACATCATTTGTTTGGCATGCTGGGTTGCTTTCGGTTGGATACCAGAAGGTGTTGACCTTGAAAAATAATTTATATGAATTCCAGTATAATTTGGTGAACCTAGAACTTCTGGATTAAAATGACTTAAACAGCAAATAATGTGCAAGGGCTCTAGGAAATTATATGGATATGCTGAATTGATTCCAGCTTTCTACAAAAGTTAGTCAAATAGGCGAACCAATTGATCAGAACTCCAGTACAATTGTGAGAGCCTAGAACAGTTGCATTAAACTAATTTGTACTGCTCAAAATACGCATATTCAATATTCAATTGTGTTATATTGATCATTTAAAATTAGTCCAATATAATTCTGGGTGAAAATATCGAAAAAGCTTAAGGAAAAGTATCTCAGATTCCAAAACAAAATTCAATTCGCGTTTTCACGGCCACACCACTCATATGAATGCATCGCAAAACTGTCGTTTTTATTATTTCACGCATGCTGCGATGCAGTAAAGCTGAAATAATAAAAATAAAAGTTGCCCGCTGCCTCCGTATTGAGTGGTGTTCCCTTTAAAACGCGAGTGAATTTAGTTTTAGATTCTGTGATGCTTGTTCTTAAGGGGTGCATATTGGACTGTTTTCCCTTAAGGTTACTCCTGACGGAATCCAAGATTCACAGTGCTCGCGTTTTCGGGGGCACACCAATCGATACGGAAGCAATGCACAACTGTCATTTTTGTTGATTTAGTTTTGCTGCGTCGCAGCATACGTAAATAAATAAAAATGACAGTTGTGCGTTGCTTCCGTATCGAGTGGTGTGCCCCCGAAAACGCGAGCACTTTGAATCTTGGATTCCGTCGGGAGTGACCTTAAAACAAAAACACGGGTGGAGAAAAAAATGACACTTTCACACGCGGCACACTTCGATTTTCTGCTCCTTTAGCGTATTAAAGTAAGAAGCCAAAAACACTTTTTATTTTTTTTGCCATCATTTTCTTTGTGATACCTTTATGATTTGGACAAATTTTTATCCAAATCGGTCGAATATGTAGAGTATAATCGAAAATCTATATTTTGAAGCTAGTTAGCGTTATTTATGATGAAGAACTACATAATAAAAAAAACTCTGAAATTTACATAGGATTTTTATTTAATTAACATAAATTTTACATTCAAATTTTCGTGTATACCGTCTTGAAAATAATCTCCACATTAAGGGAAATCTATAATTTCAAAATGCGATGGACCATGGAGCCTTTTTGTTAGGTAAATCATACATGACAAAAGTATAAGGACACGAGTCAAATGGCCAGTTATCCCTTGATCATGCCCGTACCCAGAGTCTATCATTTGGATTGTAAAGCATACGTGAAATGCTGCTAAATTGGTACGAATGTATGTGTTTTGTATTGTTGACTAATAATTAAAAATAGACATTTTTTTTGCTGGAAATTATTATAAGAACAGAAAACAGTTATAAGTCAAAATAATAAAAAGATATTCATTAAGCGACATTTACATTGACTCTACGCGATGATATTTCAATAGGACAACGCCTCTTGTTATGCTGCGCGGAGCACAAAATCGTTTCTGCTGAAAAGTAGGTAACATTCCTGTAACGAAATAGCCGAGAATGTTTGGGGCTTATTTTCGGCAGCCCTTACTTTGCACCGTTCAATGTGCAAAAACGATCCATAAAAGAATGAAAAACGATCCGTAACTAACATCTGAATGTTCCATAAAACGATACCATAAATCCATAAATAGTAAAAATAGTTCGGGAGATTCCTTAAAAAATAATTTTATGGTCCATAAATCTTTGAAAAATGATCCATAAATACTATATTTTGATCCATAAAATTTCAAATTTGCGCAACTTTTATCCTGTTGATGATTCATTATTTCAGTAATATGATCTATAATTTTGATAATGTGATCCATAATGCTTGGAAAGAAGGCCAATGAAACATTTTATAAAATCTATGGATCATTTGTCAAAATTTATGGATCATATCACCAAAATTATGGATCATTTGAACAAAGCTATGGATCAAATGGCCAGAGTTATGGATCATATGACTAAAATTATGGACCATATTACTGAAATTATGGATAATCATCACGATAAAAATTGCACATATTTGAAGTTTTATGGATCAAAATATAGTTTTTGTTGATCATTTTCCAAAGATTTATGGATCATTTGTCTTACGTTCATGGTAAAATAAATTATAGTTTAGTTATGGATCGAAAAAATATTCTTTATGGGATCTCCTGAACTATTTTATGGATTCATGGTAGCGTTTTATGGAACATTCAGAAGATATTTATGGATCGATTTTCGTTTTTAAGGATTCGTCTTTATTGTTTATATGCAAAAGTATGTTTTGCCTTATTTTCTCGAAAAGATTTCAAAAATGATGGTATGTTTGACACCATTCTTCAACTCCGAACGGTCTTAGTCGAAGAATGGATCAATGCAACAATAATGAACTGAAATCTACATAAATTTTATGCCGAGACGACTGATAGAAGTCAGTAAAACAGTGGTCTCTTATTAATCAATGTGAATTTTATTTAATAAATATCGTTTTTGTTGAGTATTTTATCTTAATACTGTTTCCTGTCCTTATAACAAATTTCTGCAAAAAAAAAAAGTCTATTTTTAATTATTAGTCTAGAATACAAAACACGTTACATTCGTACCAATTTGGCAGCATTTCACATATACTTTACACTCTAAATGATAGACTCTGGGTACGGGTATGATCAATGGATTACTGGCCATTTTAATCGTGTCCTTATACTTTTTTCATTCATTAATGAGAAGCCACATGTCGCCATGTGATCCTTAATTTTTTTTTAAATTGTTACCTCAGAATGCAGATCATGACGAAAATGGTAGAGTAAATTTTTCATTAATTTCGAAACAAAATGTTACTCCAGGCTCCAGACTCCAGGCAGGCCCCGATGATTATCAGAATCAGAGTTATTCCTTGACCGTAGTCTCAAGGTAGATCTTGAATTTTTTGGAATCCTAATTATTCCTGAAATAGATTCTAAGAGATAACAAACAGTATTCTACGGAACTTTAAAAAATGGAGATATTTTCAATTTTAAAATATGAGAAAAATCTTCAAGTATTGGTAAATTATGTTCACCATTTTTAAGCTATTTTTTTATGTAGTGCTAGTTTTTGCAACAAAAAGGGCACCATTACGGAGCATGAAATCTGGTCAAATTATTCGTAGTACTACTTGACTAACGCCCCCAGCTGGGTGAGGGATAGAGGATGACACACACACAGAACTCTTAAGACATATCGCAATATATTTATCTGTTTTTATTGATCAAATTTCTTGAAGAATACGAACATTTTTTACCTGTTAGGGTGTGTCACTAGAGTGATTCAAATTTTGACTTTTTTGCCCCCCGATGTTTAAACGATTGCATTTGCCATTTAAATAATGCTCCTAAATTTTTAGCAATTTTGGATGTAATTTGACTGTGCACACGTCATTTGAAGTTTGTATGGAAATTACTGTGAAAACTGACCCTTATGTGGAAGATCGTTCCGAGAGGTGGCCCATGAACTATTTAAATATAATCAACACATTTCCTACACAGAATACTTCTCAAGCTAAAAGTTGTTGTTGCGAAGCGATTTCTCGTTTGGAAGCAAAATTATGAAGAAAACAAAAATGCTCATTATTGATATTGATGTTATTCTTTTACGTGTTAAATTGAATTTCCCACGATTCAGTATTTCCTTAATAACTTTTCTTGCGAGCATCAAATCGTTTCGCAACAAAGACGGCCTGTTTCCTTGTAAAATTTCTTATGTGGCCGATGTACTCATATGTTGTTAGAGCTAAAAGGGAAGCGTTGGGGAACGGTTTTCCATGAAAGTTACTGTTTTCATAGCAATTTTCATACAAACTTCAAACCGCGCGTGCTCACTCAATTTACATCCAAATTAGCTAAAAATTTAGGTGGGTTAATAAAATAGCAAATGCAATCGTTTAAGCACCGGGGGCAAAAAAGTCAAAATTTGAATCACTCTAGTGTGTCACTGTGACCAGCCATTAGATCTACACCACGATCAATAAGCTCGGGTACAATTTCAAAGTGCTATGTAATAACGCAGATGTTACGTACAAACTGACACCTGACTTTTTTTATGTACTGTTTATGTAGAATAACGACAGCTTATGATTTGAAATATCTCTAGGCCTCTTGGTTTTTTACCAGCTTCAAATGTTTTTTTTAATCGTAACAGCTAGCAAGCATGAATTCTATGTGCAAGTTATTACAAGATTTCTGAATATCCACCTTGAAATGAACATATTTTAGATTGTGTAGTCCTTCACTCTAAATAGCAAGTAGTTAGGACAAACAAAAAAAGCTACTGGATTCAGGTCAGGAGTAGAGGTGTGCGCCGCCGCTCTCGCCAGTTTTTGGCACACCGCCGTTCAAATTTTTCCACGCCACTGCTTTATAATTTTCCATGCCGATTCAAATTTGAAGACACCCACAGAATTTTCCGTGGAAATTCCTAAGATTCAGTAGGATTTCCAGACAACGTTAAAATTCCAGAAATTTTTTCTTGAGAATATGTACCACACTATTTCCCGTTGAAATTTAGCAAATCTGTTCGTTAAAATTAAGAAAAACTTCGAGTGTAAATTCTGAAGGATCTCCCGTTGAAATCCAAAGAATTTCTCTTCAAATAGAATTTTTGAACGGAGAAGAGTGTTTGGCAGAAAGCCTTGGCTTTGGTTTTGGCAGAAAGCCATTTGGCTCAAGGCCACTAGGCCGAATATGCCGTTTGACCGAACATACCATTTGGAAGAAGCTCATCTAGCCTAAATGCATTTCGCCGAAAATGTCATTTGATCAAACAGTTCCTTTAGCTGAAAAAAATGGCTGGCCGAATAGCTCAATTGGCCGAAAATTCTCATTGGCTGAAATGGTCGTTTGGCAGAAAAACCCTTTTGGCCGAAAGTTTCATTTGGCTGAATTGATTATTCTGCAAAAAAAAAATCGTTTAGCCAAATAGGTTGTTTTACAGAAAATGCCGTTTGGTCAAAATGGTTGTTTTCCAAAAAACACATTTTCGGGCTAAATGGCTCTTTCTGCTAAAAGACCATTTCTATCAAATGGCATTTTCGGCCAAATGATCTTTTCGGAAAAACGACTTCTTCGATCAAACGGCATTTTCAGCCAAATGACCTGTTAGAGCAAAGCACTTTTTCAATCACATTACCAGTTCGGCCGAATACCCCTTTTGGCTGTTTGGCGCTTTCGGCCACATGACATTTTCGGCTTAATAACCATATCGGACAAACAAATCGATTTAGGCCAGATGACTTTCGGCTTTATGCGTTATTCGGCGTTTTTCGCCATGTAAATTTCGGACAAACGATGGGAAGGCCAAAGGCCTAAATACCGAGAAGTGTTTGGCCAAAAACATTATTTAGCCAAACAAATCATTGGGCCACGCGAAACAAGCGACAAAAGAGAACAAACGACAAAGCTTTGTTTTTGTCGGAGATAATAATGACAAGATCGGAAAAATTTTGTCAGCAACAAAAAAGAATGATTACAAGGTTAGCATCGTATTCTCGGAAATATCAGAACATTCAAGGCAAATGATTCTTGTCATATTATGTTTGGGTTCTGATAAAGGCTTGTTACGAGGTGCGTTTGTCAGTAACAAACTCTGTTGACGACAAAGGGTATATTATTAGGCGTTGCTCGAATATTGATTCCCTGCGAAAATGTCATTTAGCCGAAATGGATATACTGCCGAAATTTACATACATTCGAACTGGACATTTGGCTAAAAAGTCGTTTGAACAAATAGGCCAAATGGACATTTGACCGAAAATACCATTTGCCGAAATGGTGGTCATTTGACCGCAATGGTTGCTTGGCAGAAGCCTTGGCATTTTCTACTAATTGGTCTTTTCTTTCAAACGATCACTCCGGCCAAACGGCATATCGTCCTGATGATTCAGCCAAACGATATGTAAGAGTAAACGGATTTTCAACCAAATTATCAGATCGGTCGTATGTTACTTTGGCCAAATGCAGCTTTTGGCCAAACCGTTTTCGATGAATAACTATTTTGCCCAAACGTTCATTTCAGCCAAATGCAATACGGCTAGATGACATTCGGCTTAACGTTTTATTCGACTAAATAGTTTTCTGTCGAATGAATGATTTTTGAGCCTTCTCTTTTTTTATAATTTACCATAGAATTTTCAACGTTTTTTTTATGGTTAGTAAAAAGAATTTCCAGTAGAAATCAAAATAAATTCTTTAAAATTACGAATACTTTTCCGTAAGAATGCCGAACAGTTTTTCATGAAAATTAAAAATAAATTACATGGAAATTATGAAGAATTTAGGTGGAAATTCTGGAATATTCCCAGTGGAAATTCCGGAGAATTTTTCATTAAATGTAAAAAAATCCGTGCAAATTCCAATGAGTTTCAATTAGGAAATTCCGAAAAATCTTTTGTTGAAATCCGAAATTTTTTTTATTAAAATTAATATTTTGAACAATTTGCCGTGAAAACTCTTAAGAATTTTGGAAATTCCGGAGAATTTCTCGTAAATATTCAAGACAGTTTTTCGTGAAGCTTTCGTGGATATTCTGAAGCATTTTCAGTGTGAACTTCAAAGAATATTCAACAGAAACTCATCAGAAATTTTCCATGAATATTCAAAACATTTTCTTGTAGAAATTTGTTACAATTAGATCTTTTCTTGAAAGTTCCAACGAATTCTGGAAACTTCAAAGTTGTTCTAGTGGAAAATCTGAAAATAATTACCAAATTAGTTTTTAATGAGTTGAGTTTAAGTAGGTCATCAGTTTCTTCCAGCGGAATTCAAAAGATGTTACCGTTAGGCTCTGAACGCAATAGAACGGATCGGCAACGGTAACGGCAGGATTTGACATAAAACTTCTGTCATAACTTTGACTAAAATTACTTTCGGCCTGACGCCGAAAACGCCGCCGCCACCGACCAAAATTTCAACAAACGTCGCCGCCGACGATTTTTGTACCGGCGCATACCTCTAGTCAGGAGAACTAAGAGGCCATTCTGCCCTCTTTAGAAATTCGACAAAATGGTCAAATGAGCTTGCAATTTGACCTAATGCAATATTTAATGATCTTCTAGAAATTGTTGTCGTAAAGAAGTAAAATTACCACAAACAGCTATACAAAATACACGATAAACATGGACTGTAATTACTTGCGCGCAAAAAATGAATATCCAGGAAACTTGGAAGAATAATGTTTCGTATCAACTGTCCTGTGGTATTGGCGTAATGTGGCGTAATTTTATTGCATTTTTTATCTCATTTATTTGGAAGGCTCATTTGCCGTTAAGCGTTACGGAGCCGAAAGATCCAAACTTATTGATCACGGTGTATTGTAGCACTCTCCGTAGCCTGCATAAGTGCACGTCGAATTACTCCATTGAATTATTATTGAAAAGTAATGTAGTATCAGTTTCGATATAGTTCTTGCTTTTATTTTTCTAAAGAGCATCATGACAAGATCCCGATATTTAGACCCTCTATAACGAACGAACATTAGTCATATAAAAACTTAAAAATGTCTGAACAACATGCAAAGCTGAGAAAAAAGATGGAATTATAATATAATGATTTTTATTCATTTCCCCAGAAATCATTGTATAGGGACAAGAACTGAAGGTAGGAGACAGAATAAAAGGTTCTGCAAAGAAGTTCTTCTCCTAATCTTAACAAACCTATTTAACCAATAATTCATTTTTAAGATAACCTGTGCATCATGGGTAAGGTAAGAAATG
This sequence comes from Armigeres subalbatus, assembly GCF_024139115.2. Lineage (NCBI taxonomy): Eukaryota > Metazoa > Arthropoda > Insecta > Diptera > Culicidae > Armigeres > Armigeres subalbatus. Next base: position 168,362,792 of record NC_085140.1, read on the forward strand.
GTTTAAGATTGCCTTTAAATAGTGTTAAAGCGTGTTATTTTGTAACTTAAATAAACCATTGTGACTTAGATATTTGGCATTAAGTCTCAGACTTTTGAAAACTCTCCAACATGATTGATTGAAGATTTCCGAAAAACCAACAGGATTATAGAAAACCATCTAGATGCATGAATATATTTTCTAAAACAGCTAATTTTCTAATAAAAAGCTCAGTAGAGGAATCATTTCTTGACCAATCATTGTCGTATCTTCTTGCATCGTACTTATGAAGTGCATACTACCCATAATCCCGTAGAGTTTGTAAAGAATATTTTTGAGTAAATTTCAAGTAACAAAAATTCAAAATTATTGTGATGCACCCAAGGATGTTATCGATCATTTAGTAATTTGCGTTTGATCATTTAGTAGTTTGTCAATAACTCATTCCAGAAGCTGAGTTTCAAAATGTTTTGTATGGTGGACTTCTAGTGCCAAGGTTTTTCTACAACTCTGCCTAAAGGATCGTTGTTTGGATTCCACTAGGAATGCATTTATAGCTATAGTTTCAGTAGCTTAGACTAAATGATAACAAAATTCGCGCTATAACTCTGTTGTAAGTTTAATTCCAACAACGAACTATTAGGCAAAGTTGTAGAAAAACTTTTGCACAAGAAGTCCACCATACAACACATTTTGAAATTTAGTTTCTGTAATGTGTTATTAACAAACTACTAAATGATCAATCGCAAATTACTAAATGATCGATAACATCCTTGGATGCGCCTATATAAGTTTGGGATGTGACAAGGGATGATGCTCAACAAATATTCTCCTAATTATTCATGATTTATAGTAAATTGTATTTAGTATATGAAAATAATGCGGTTCATTTGTACAAACGCAACATTTCTCATAAATCCATTTCAACATATTCAAATTATGTTGTTTAATTCTGGAAAATCCTAAACTTTTAAGATTTTTAACGAATAATAATGGTAAGCAATCTTAATCTGTATTGTCCCAGCGTTCAATAAATAGGACATGTCTTGTGAAGCGAGCCTCGGCTATTCATTTCGGACTTCAATGGATTAATATTTTTGAAATTTTCAATTTGAATAAATGAAGTGTAACATAAACATGTGAACCCATAGACGTAAGTATTTTTTTTTTGCATAAACTTTCCATTTTTAAACAGGGAAAAAAGTTCTAGTTTCAGGTTGCCACATAGACGCTTCAATCTATTATGCCACTTCGATGCTAATGGACGGGCAAAATTATCATTCCCATGACACGAATCTTCTGCTCAAAGTTTGTCCAAATCCGTAATGGCACTCGTTGAGTGACACTGTCTAGAAAGAATAAAAAACGAATGACGATAAGGCGCTTCTTCTGTGTGGAGCACTCTAATTAGGTTATCTGACGACTTTGATGGGAGCTCCTTGGGTCTTTCTTTGGGTGAAACGTAATACTACAACCAATAATCGCTTTTTTCTTCTATTTATAAGCGATATTGGTTCAAAGTTCCGATGCATGTTGGATCAATACTAACCACAGATAGGTTGTGTATTGAGGTTGGTTAGGACGTAGTGCTACATAGTGCCAGCGGTATAGATTGGTTCTGAAATTTCAATTAAACTTTGACCGTGTCGAAGCCATGTCTGGCCAAAGTTTAAAACAATATGTATCCAATAGGATCGGAGCATGGGGGTGAGGTTGTGCCACTATTTTGAATGGCGGTATAAGTATGGTTTGAATTATTGGAAAAAGTTTTTCGATGGTGTAACCGTACACGGAGTTGAAAGTGGTAAACAAGTACTAAGGCAGCATTCGGTTGAACTATAAGTGTGCACAGTAAACAAAAGTGATTGAATAATTCTACGAACATGCAAGGGAACTACGGATATGAAATTTATGATTTTTCATTGTTCACTTTTTTCTATTAAACTGTGAGTTGTGTATGAGTTGTTTGGTGTATGGATGAGTACAAACATAATTTCATCATTGACCTAACATATAATTATTGCTATGCTACAATGATTTGAAATGCTATCCTGTTTTGTTGTTGGGATAATTTATTACTTTTTTGATTGTCTACAAGAAAATAAATATTTTTTTCGCCTCAATAATTTGAATTTTTACAGACATGAGCCAGCCTAGGGCTGTAAATCTCTTGAATAAAGATTAATCGATCAATCATTCAACTTGTATTTTCATTTTAATTTTGCAGATGTCAGTTTTTAAATGGTTCATAGTGTCATCCATTTTTGTTTGGTATTTTCAGAATATTTTACCATTATATTTTATCATCGTTTATATCAGGTTAAACAGCTCTTGTTCTTTTAGAGTTCTCGTAGGCCTATTCCTAATGGTTATTAGTTAATAGCCAACTCCTTGGCCGACTCTCAACTTTGTGTAGATCAGTAAATCAGTCAAAAGTTTTCTTGGATCTGGACGACTTTAGTAAATCTATTTTTGTACAGGGACAGTGTAAAAGTTGTAAGTGTGAAATACCGGACTTTTTATTAGCACACTGTGTCCTGTTATCAACACTTTGAAGACCACATACCTGGGATCGAATTGTTCAGGACTTTTCACAACAACATTCCAGTCATACTTTATGTGCCACATATGACAATAATCAGCTCGGGGAAAGCTGTGCCAAACAAACAGAGTTGCAAAAAGAGAGCTCCAACTGTGATTTATGAAGCAACGTGAAACAGACGTTACTTTCGCATGAGAACGTGCGTGCGTTTGTACTCGTTCTATCCTTCCCGGCAGGAGTATTCAAATCGTTACGTGCGGTTCCAAATTACAAAAATACTTTTAGATTTTTAGGTTCTAGTGAAAAAAATAGTGCAAACATTTTCTCACGGAGATTTTCAAATTGAAGAGAAATTAAATGTAGAATACAATATCATTTGCAATCCATTTTACCAATTTCATAATTTATATTAAGATCTGTTAAGCAATCGCTGAGTTGCAAAAAAGATTTTTCTGCTTGTATCAATCATGCACTGAAGAAATCCAATACATATTTTTTTAAATTACAAGAAAAGAAGGAATGGTTTAAAAATGGTAAATGGTAGCGGCAAATATGATTAGGTATTAGGATTACTCTTATCTTTACTAAGTCAATGAAACGTAAGCATGATTTCAAAATTTTTTCGAAAGAACTTGTCTTTCACTATATTGAGAACCACTACTTCATTTCCGAGTCAAATGAATGTGGACCTCATTCGTCTCTAGATTCTAGAGCAGACGAAAGGCAGAAAACCCTAAATACCTTTCTATAGAAAGGGCTCGGTTGCAATGTGACAACCGTTGTTGTGTAAAGGAACAGTTTGCTTTCGGCTGACGCACTTTGTCGTCGTGACACAAAATGGGTGCCTCTAACGAACCGGAAAACTATGCACAACTTTGAAGAGTAGTGTCGTGTTGCTTTCACATAGTCAGTCACTGTACGACAGTGCTGAATGCCAATTGCCCCTCTATTGTGTTGCTGTTATTCAGTGCGTCTGCCGGCAGATGAGTGCTTTATTGCACAAGAATAACAATCTGTCCCCATTCCAATGCTCGATGAAGCTTCAGCAATTTTTGTTCGTCCTGCAACCAACAATTTCGGTAGTACCAGCACCGCACATTCGTTTACCAATGTATGGACGCCATCTGAATCTGAACCTTGATTTTTCCATGATCATATTATAAACAATTACAGTTTTTTTTTTAATTTTGGTTTTTTCCGACAAGCTGCTTTTCGATTTTTCCAAAACTATACAGTTATTGGTTCAATATTGAACTCAATTTCATCGCACAATATATAATAATTCGGTAAAATTTGGCATAATAATGAGTCTTTAGTTGCTACAGGAAACGCTTGTGAAATGAAATTAAAAAATTGAATACAAATGCTCAATTCCATTTGGCACCTAATGTAGATGTGAACTGATCATTATTTGCCTAGCCAAGGTACCAACGGGATTTCGAATCACTTCCAGCTGGGGGCCTCGTGTTTGTAAACAATCCCGCTAGTGCGATCACCAAATGGTGCTCTGTATGGGAACAACGTGACACCATATACCCTCGAGGGGGCTAATTATTTGTTTAAACTCATCAAAAACGTACCGTCCACAGAGTCCAGTACCGAGGTGGGTGCTAATGGAAAAGCCGTTCATTAATTGTATGGCGGGCGCTCGCGGTCGTTGTAAATCGATCGTGTGTACAATACTGTCGGCGGCATGGATATAATCTCTGCAGGGAAGTTTAAATAAACAGATTCTCCGTCCGGCTCAGGTGGCGCGAATGAGCTTGGGCTTAATCAATGCGATTGATTTCATTGTTTATCGGAAAGGCCATCGTTGTAAGTGGTCCGGGATGGGGGAGATTTTGATCCGAGTGTTGAAAAATAAACACAAATGAGCGGAAATCTAACAGGTTTATCGATTGAAGATTTGTTGTTTATTTGATGTTTTTCATCCGGAAAATAATAATTTGTGTTACTGCGAATCATTTTTTTTTCGTTGCATTATTTTCCTTTTCATTGACCAGATCAATAAAGAAACGTTAGTGCGTTGTAAATGAAATAAAAATACCATAGAAATTCGGAATTCCGGTGGACATTTTGATAAATTTCCTATGCAAACTCCGAAGAATTTGTTTTGGAAACTTAGAAGAAACTCAGAGGAATTTCTGATAGACATTGGGAAGAATGTCTAGCGGAAGTTCGAAAGAATTTCCGGTGGACATTCGGAAAAATGTTTCAGAAGAATTTCTTATGGAAATATGGCGTCCATACATCCCTTGGGGAACACAATCCGTGAAAATCCAAAAAAGTATTCCATGAAAATTCAAAAGTATTTCTAATGTAAATTCAAAATAATTCATAAAAGTGCATAAAAGTCTGTTGAAATCAAAAACAAGGCCGTTGATATACAAAAGAATTTCTTTTGAGAATTAAGTAGAATATCCGTGAGTTTGAGCAAATATAGCATATTAAAAATTATTTCCGTGAATCTCCATATATTAGGCAACGTCCAGCACAATCGCACCATCTTGCGTCACAAAGGGTAACTAACTGCTGAAAACGATGGCCAAGGGGTGTCATAATTGCAAAAATTGCCTTTATTTAACAATGTTTAAACATTTGAATTACATTTAAAAAATAATATTTTTTTATATACATATATAATGGGATCATAGGATGATTTCAAGCATATTTCTTCAACATGTTATACTGCATATTGCATCTACTTTTAAGCACTCCTCGGAAAGGTTTTTTTTAATGTATTTCTTACTCTTTGCAACACCGTGTCGCTACTGTTCCGGCCGTCGAAATCAGCCAGAGCGAACTAAATCATTAATATAGTAATATTTGGTTTGAGCCTTCGATTGATCGTGTTATCACTTGATGCGGTTGCTGTGAAAAAATTATTTCTGCTTCGATGAGCAGAATAATTAGTGCGCGATCGATCGTGCTATCGCTTGGTGCAGTGTTTTACCGGCAAGAACGCATTTGACCTTGTTACTATTCTGCAGGATTTACGGCCAACTTGGACTAGCAGACTACCGGAAGTATTTATGGCTCATGAAACCAAATGTGCTAGGTGAACGACACTTTCCTTAACATTTTTTTTATTATCCTTGTTATTTATTATATGTAAATATTTATGAGTTATAAAATGACGAGTTGTAGCGTGATCCTATTGTTCCACGATTTTTTTCTTCTACAATTCCTAGTAAAAATCGAAAAGATGATTTCTCGTGAAGATTCAAAACAATCTGCTTCGGAAATTCAAATGAAACTTTGTGAAAACTCAAAAGATTTTATGCTACAAATTTAGAGGAGTGATAACTAAGATTTTTTGTGGTAATATCGTGGTAATTTATCGGGACAATTATGGGTGAATTTCCCGGGGAAATACAGAAGATTTTACCGGATTCCGGAAATAATGAGGAATGTCCCAAGGAAAATTTTCAATAATAGCTTTCCAGAAATTATCAGAGAAATTTTCTGGGAAAAGTTAATAAGAATTCTCCCATAAAATTAAAAAGAAATTCTCTCAGTAAATTAACTAGAATTATGCGGCTGAATGCAGAGAGCTTCATATTAGAAAAAATCCACAGGGAATTGTAGAATTACTTTCCGAACGAAAAAAATCACTCAGAAGAATTTTCTTATGAAATTCTGGAGAACTTTACAAGGAAATTCAGATGTATTTCCTTTAGAAATCAAAAAAAAACTTTCCCGACGAAATTTCATCTAGATTTTCCTGTGGACTAGGTAAAATTTTCCAAATAAATTTTTAAGAATTTCCCGAAAAAAATCAATTGTGTCGAATTCCTTCGATGTATTTTTCGTGTAAACTCAGAAAAAAATTCAAGAAAACTCCACGGATAAAATCTTAAAATTTTAAAACTCATTGACGATTCAAATCCAGCGCGTATGAAAACACGCTAAAGTAAACTGATTAACCCTTCCAGGAAGTTTTTTTTTAAACACAGATTCAACGTACAGATTTGGGGTTTTCCGCTCGATCTTGCCAAAACTAGTATAGAAAGAACTGAAAAGGTGTTGACATATTTTTTCGGATGTCCTAGGCCGTCCAAACTGTTCTGGAGTACATATCCTCGAAAGAATCAGAAAATATCTCTAGAAACAAAATGTCCAAAGCTGATAATATGTCCAAAAATATCTAGGTGATCATAAGACATGAAATTATCAAGTTTTGAATTAACGTAACCTATTTCAGGGTCTCCAAATGGCCTGGAGTTCAGAACATACGATCTACCCAATCAACCAAGCTGAACGATGTGTTCGTGCAGCGCTAAACATTCCAACTGGTCAATTGAGCTGATGAGATTTCACTCATTACTTTTAGAAACTACAACAGGCCTTTTTGGTTCTCTAAAATGCCCTTGAGTTAAGAACATGTGATCTACCTGATCAAGCAAGTCCTGAAAGATGTATCCGTGCATCGCTAAACAACCCAGCAGGTCCAATGAGCCGATAGAATTTCACTCATTATGTTTACTAGCTACTACAGACCTTTTCGGTTCTGCAAAACGCCCGGGAGTTCAAAAAATGCGATCTACTCGATCAACCAAGTCCTGAACGATGTTTCCGTGTATTTCTAAACATCCCAGCAGGTTCATTGAGCCGATAGGATTTCACTCATTACTTTCACAAGCTACTACAGGCCTTTTCGGTTCTCCTAAACGTCCTGGAGTTCAAAACATGCGATCTACCCGATCAACCAAGTCCTAAACTATGTATACGTGCATAGCTAAACATCCCAGCAGGTCCATTGAGCTAATAGGATTTCATTCAACACTTTTGCTTACTTCCAAGGAACTTCTATTCCACATCTCGATGTATGCTTGAGTCAATTGTCCTTTCATCAGCGACTCATAGAGAATCGGCTGTATTATAGACCCTTTTTGGGTCGATGAATCAACTTATGAATGGTGTATAATATGATATCCCAGTATATTTATTGAGTTGATATGACTTCAATCATTATTCATACAAGCTACTACAGACCATTTAGGTTCACCAAAACGTCCTGGAAACCGCAACGACTGAACTACTAGATCATCCAAGGCCGAATACGCAGAACAAATCGCAGGTTAACCTAAATGTTAGTGTGCATCTTGACTCAAGATTATTTTGGAGCACCTTGAACTTTGGATGTCATGTTCATGGAAATCAGAATCAGATGCTTATTACACCGGATTGGGTAAATACCGATGATGATGATATTGTGAAAGTTTTGATTAATCTGGTAGATACTATGAACTAAACTCAAGAATATTTTGGAGTACCTTGAAGATCCCATATTCACGGAAAATTGGGTTTGCATGATATATCAGATTGAGTGAACACCGACGATGAGGACATTGGAAAAGCCTTGGTTGGTCTGATCAACCGTGGGTTGAACTCCAAACCGTTTTGGAGTACCATGAGCATCTCTTATTCAACAAAATAGGCTTTGCATGATGGAATATGCTTATTGAACCAGACTGTATACCAGCGATGAGGAGATTGGCCGAAGCCTTGAATGATCTGATAGATACCGTGGGCTGAACTCCAGAATGTTTTGGAGTACCTTGAGCATCCCGTATACAAGAATATTGGATTTGCATGATGCGTATATGCCTATTGAACCTGATTGGTTGTATACCGGCGATAAGGACATTGCAAAAACCTTGGTTGGTCCAGTAGATACCGTGGGCTGAACTCGAGAACATTTTGGTGTACCTGGAGCATCCTCTGTTCAAGAAAATTGGATTTGCATGTTACGTATATGCTTGTTGAACCAGATTAGGTGTATACCGACAACGAGGACATTGCCCAAGCCTTGATTGCTCCTATAGATACCGTGGGCTGAGCTCGAGAACGTTTTGGAGTACCTTGAGCATCTTGTATTCCTGAAAATTAATCACAGGCATAACGTTCAGGATGGCTATGCTTGTCTGAGTATTCAGAACTATTAAACAACGTGATTTAGGATTCAAACATGCCAAATTTATTTGCATGCTCTCAGAAGTGAAATCTTTCTAAGGTTTCGGATATCTGGGTCTTCAGGATATAGTCAAATTTGACTCCTGATATTTTTCCGGTGAAGCCAACATCCTGGTGAACAGTTTTGCTGAAGAAAGTGGAGACCTATCCCTCTTCTGTGATTTTACATAGCCAATCTGAAACGCTGGGCATATATGGCCCATTCGTTCTGAAAGGGTTAATTCACCGCAGAATTGTTAAAATTGTTAAATTGAGTGATTTAAGCTATTTGTATGGGAGAGAATAGATTTTTTCCGGTAAATTAGTGGAACAATGCTTGTGCAAATTCAACAGAATTTTTCGGAGGAAGATCTGCATGATTTGTAGCTGAATCTCGGATGAATTTCTTAAGAAAACAAAGGCAAGGATGAAAAAGCCGCTAAGACACAATTTTCGTAGGTCAATTTGAAAGTTGAAAGTCGATTGGTAACTATTGATCGGTTTTAAACATAAATGAATATTTAACAAGAGCCTCTCCAGAGTTCCAAGATATTTGAAAATTTAAATTTTTGATTTTCACATAATTTATGTAACAGTATTGAACAAAACATATGTAAATCTAATTAAAAAATAACTCTCGAAAATGTTTATATTATTTAGAATTATCTTTACCAGACGCCGAACCACGTGTCTAGTATCATGTAACATGTATTACAACTCATGGACATGTTATTGCTAACAAGCATCCTTAGTTTATTCGTACATTTTTTGAAAATCGAAGCCACACATTCTATTCTACTCACAACAAGCGATTGTCCCAAACTGAAATAGAATAGGTTCTTACATCAAGGTTTGGTCTTTTTGTAGGCTGAAGGAAAATATGAGTGCTGGAGTGAAAAAATAATGTTTAGTTCATAACAAACATATACAAACTCGATGGTCCAATAGACCAACGCAGAATGAACTCCCCAGAGACATTCTTACTTGAGCTTGAGCTTGAGCTTGATTGACTGCTTGTAGTTGCTACTCCATTATGACCAGATCAGCTGTTCTTGCACAGGGAACCAACAGATGTTTGCTTGGGACTAGCACACATCTTCAATGTACAAGTACTGGTGATCTCATTTGTTAGGTCATACTGTCGCCTGCCACGTCAGAATGCAAGTCAATGTAGGGAAGGGGGAGGAAATGATGATGCAATCACTCGCCCACTGCAAGCCGATATACCTCTGCACTTGCCACGAGTTCATGCGGAATTTGAAATTTTTGGGTTTAGGTTCAAGAGGCAGAGGTCCGTCTTGGTTAACGAGCTGCCAATGTGATAGATAGGAGAGAAGGCAACTGATGGAATTTCTAATTGGATGTAGGAAACGAGCTCTATAAGTTCATTTCCAATTCTAGCAGATTATTGTTAGAATACTCAAGTTGAAGGTATAGGAATAGTAATGGAAACGGTATGGAAGTCCATTTCCAGCTCTAGCGATTGCTAGAACATGAGAAATAAAGAGAAAGATATAAAGTAGGAGAATGGAACGGACCTGGGATTGAACCCACGACCTCCTGCGTATGAGGCAGAAGCAGTAGCCATATGACTACCAAGCCCGCTAAAACTCCCCAAAAACATTCTTACATAGACTAACGCAAAATGAACTCCCCCAAGAAATTATGACGTTTGAGCGGGTCGCATAATGAACGCAAAATGAACTTTTGTTCGAGGAGACGACCCGCTCAAATGTCAAAATCCATCGGGTGAGTGAATTCGATGAACCCCCTGCATAAGTCTATTTGAGCGGGTCGTATAATGAACGCGAAACGATCTTTTGTTTGAGTGAACGCCCCTCTCAAATGTCAAAATCCATTACGTGAGTGAATATACGCGAGGAGAAGTGGATGAACGCTGTCATCAGAGGAAAAGTAGAATCACTGAAATTTAACACAGCAAGGTATAGGTAATGGAATTGAAAATAATTTTAAAAATTACAAACAGAGATTTTTTTTGAAAATGATTTATTAGGCGGGATTAGAAATTTAATAGAGATTAAAAGTAGTACCATCTCCGGAATCATTTAAAAAAAAAACTTCATTGTCATTAACAATCAAATTAACTTATGTATAAAGTAGATAATCAAAATTCTAACCTCATGCTATAAATTATTTGTAAATAAATTTCATTTTGAAATTTTGAAAATTATTTTGAGGGCTGCATCCCATACCTCGCTGTGAAATTATTTTCATGATTCTACTTTTTCTTTTGATGACAGAATTCATTCTTCTGCTAGCGTATGAGGAATATGATGAATCCTTGCACAGGTCCAAGATGAATACAAACATTGAACAGGTGTATACAAAGATCCAACACTGAAAACCAAAGCTACCCAAAAGTGGGTTGTATGCGCTCAAAACCGTGGTTTGGGCCAATAACCCAAATTTGAGTAAAATGACTTTTCTGGCACTAGGTAGTTTGCCTTTAATCCCATGTAAACAATTTACCCAAAGCCAAGCCCAAAGCTGAGTTTAATTTATCCAAAGTGGACTTTGATCAACTCAAAATTAAGAATATTGAATTTACCCAAATTTGGGTTATTGGGCTGAGCCGGTGAGGTTCTTGCATTTTGCTCTAGTTTGACAACAATCATGGAAAAGAAAGAGAAAACTATCCAAAATTTGGGTAACTTTTTTCTACGATATTCTCAATAGTGCGTATATTGAACTCAAAGTTTGGGTTGATTTATCTGTCCGTGAAGATGACTGAACCAGGCTATTGACATCCTATTGTTCAGCCCATCGCCAGATCGTAGCCAGGATGTCCTGGGCTATAATTTTTTTTCATACTGCGTTTCAATGATGACAGCGGGCTATGTTTATTGATGATGATGACACCGCGCTTGTCGCCGGCTCGGACTGAACCATGAAATTGACAGTTTGAAACACCTGAATGTATTCATCTTGGACAAAACTAACACAAAATGAACTCGTGAGCGAGTCATAAAATGAACGCAAAATGAACAGTTGTCAGAAACCATTGGGTAAGTGAATTTCATGAACTCCTTGCAGAGGTCTATAGGATTGGGACAAAGTCTTATGCTGCGCGTTATCCGGGGTAGCCGCTTTTCATGAAGTTTTTGATAAAACTCTATTAATAGTCAACATATAGCCGAAAGTGTCTCTATCTGTTGGCATGATTTCAGTTTCGCCTTCGAAATATAGGAGAACTGCTCCTGGACTTCATCTCATGACTCCAATGTTCATCTTATCAAAAACAAAGCAATGGAAACGAATTTGGTGATTTTTCACAGCAGTGAGCACGCATGTTGACAAAAGAAGCGACGAAATTGGTTCCGTATTTCTTTGTTTAGCGATTAGATGACTTTATGACCAGTGAGATGGGGTTGAAACAGTTCCCCTGCAAACTATCGCAAACGATAAAATTGAACGCAACTGTGGGGTTTGAGCAAAATACCTTTAGCGTGTGTTCACAAATTCACACCTCAGCGTGGCAACCAGCAAGCCATGACTCTCCCTCTTCCAGTTAGAGCTGTCGTAAAATTACTCTCGATTTCCATCGATTATTGAGTCGATTAAACATTGGGTAGTAATCGATTAAAAATTAATCTTAGAGATGTCGTAAAATCCTGATTTATCGATTATTAACTAATCGATTACTCTCGATTCTTGTTGATTATTCGTTAGGAAGTAATCGATTCAAAATTAATCGATTTTCACAACAATTAATCGATTAATCAAAGTAATCGACTAATTTGCGACATCTCTACTTCCTGTCAGATCTCGGAGGCGTGCATTGCACATGAATCTAGAGATGTCGTAAAATCCCGAATAATCGATTAGTAACTAATTGATTACTCTCGATTATTGTCGATTAATGAATCAATTAGTCGTTGGGTAGTAATCGCTTTAAAATTAATCGATTATCACAACGATGAATAAATTTTTCGAAGTAATCGATTAATTTGCAACATCCTAATAATGTCGTAAAATCAGAATCAATCGATTACTCTCGATTCTTCTCGATTATTGAATCGATTAATCATTGGGTAGTAATCGATTCAAAGTTAATCAATTATCACAACGATGAATCGATTAATCTAGTCGCCGTCATGTTATTTCGTTCCGGCCATTAATGGCTATACATTTTGGTGATCCTGCCAGGCTACTTTTTGTATCCTGTCGCTGATTTTATAAGGTGAGTTAAATGCAAGTGGTTAAATAGTGAAGATTGATATTGGTTTGAAAAAGCACATGGCGCGTCTAGAAGACCGTTCAGAAAATGGTTTGTGGTTTGCAAAATCACAAGACGCGTCTGGAAGACCTTCGAAAAGGTTTGTGGTTTCCAAAATCACAAGACGCGCCTGGAAGACCGTCGGAAAATGATTTATGGTTTGCAAAATCACAAGACGCGTCCATCGAAAAGGTTTGTGGTCAAAATCACAAGACGCGTTTAGAAGACCGTCGGAAAGCATAATCGTCATAAAAAAATTACTGTGACCTATGCACGACCAAATTCAGTCAGACGTTTTTTTATATACAGCAAAGGCCAAACAAGGTCTACCAAAGCTTTCAGAGTAAAAAAGATCATCGAGAAGAAGTTCTACGAGATCGTTAATCGAAGCGTAAATCATATTGGAAAACCAAGGTTCAACTAGTTGAGCATATCCAAACGGTTTTTGGAAGCGGTTTCAGAAACCTTTATTTATATCCTGAGTGAGCCTATGCAACAAAGATGCAATGCAGTTATCGAAAACAAGTAGGTATTTCGCTACGAAATCAAATATCAAAAAGAAAGCAATAAAGCCTGTCCACGTTAAATTTCGGACACTGAGACAATGTCCAACTGATTTGTAGCTATTTTATCTCTTTGGACAAGAAGGAAAACCCGCTGAAAGAATAACATAAAGCGGAGAGATTCAACTGTCGTGTAAATTGATCTCCTCAGTGGTTTGTGAAAATTTTAAAAAATCGCATGGGATGATGGGTGTCCGAAATTTAACGTGGACAGGCTTTATTTAGTTTTTAATCAACCAAATTGCAGTTGTCCCGGAGGAAATTTTCAGAATTTGCAAAAAAAATCTCATAAACTCATAAGCCCTTTTTGGAAAATTAACTTTCGAAATATTTTCTGCTTCCTATAGAACTCTTAGGTTTTATTTATGTAACAAATCGGACCGAAGTGTCTTAGATTTTGATGGAATTCTCCCCACAAGTAGAGTTTATGAAAATATGAACAAAATGTTTTTTTCAATTATGGATCCCCTATTTTCCCGGAAAACTCCGGTGGACTTCAGTTAGATTTTCCCCATCACCACCAATTATGAAAAATCTCAACTCAAGAATAAAGTTTCGTAGAAAAAAAGTTATCTGGTGAACACGCAAGCATATGCCATAAATAACATTCATTTATTTCAAAAGAGTTTTTATTATCTTGAAGTTATCTTGAGGAGAGCTAGGTTTGCTAGGTTTTCTGTTGAATCTTGACAAAAATGCTTCGTTCGTGTAAGATATTTGTTGCATTTTCTTGCGCTTTCATAAAATAATTGTTTCTGTGATGTTTCGTTCTTGAATCATGATTTTTTTTTCCAAAACTCATCGATCCATTTATCGAGTGAAGCACCAGATACTGAGACGGCCTTACTGTTGATGTCGAAGTACGTATCTGTAAAGTATCAGTCAAGTGGTGGAATTTAATGGAAAAGTACTAACTAGACTAGACTAGTAAAGACATTCCACTAAAAGCTCAAAATATTTTTTACAGGCTATATTAGACTTCGGGGTTATGTGTCAAAAACTTTGTCATTTTCTTAAGGAGTGATGTGCGGTCACAATTTAAAATAAATTAACTACTTCAAATATTTTACAATATTTCCATCGGGTCTCCGTGCCTTAAATGCTGCATATTTCAACTCCGTTTTCACTCCAGTTGATGACACCATTATCAATCGACATTCTGTTGAGCTTATTTTCTTGAATAAAGAAACGACTACCTTCGTGGTGTGTGGTATGCTGCCGCCTTTCTCAAGGCTGAATAACAAATAAATTTTGCATGTCACCGCTGAAAGTGGACTGAGTTATCAACAAATTGAATCTTTCAATCGCATTTCTCTGGCCGAGGCGCAGCAACGTAACCGTTATTATTATCATACGTTATGTGGCTCGATGCTACATAGGAAACTGTTTATAGTGGGGCTAGAGCCAGTGGAGTATGACAGTGGCCCCATCATGCCAACGGAAATACCCACGTCCGTCCGTCTTGCGACTCTTGACTAAGATATTTTCACACTTATATATAACACATACTGTTCTCATTATAAATGTGTAGTGTTGCGACTCACAGGAACACACACATACACATACAATGTCCGGTCTGTGGATATGGTGGATACGGAAGCCAGTTGCGTTTTCCGACGTTTGATTTTTCCTGTTGATAGCGTCCAGCTCAGTCAACAGTCAAGTTTCCTTTTTATTGCCGTCATTGGCGATCGTTGTCGTCGCCGACGTCGTCTCACATAGCCCCGCGTTCAAAGCGTCAATTTATGGAAATGAGGGGCAACCTGTGGTGTTTGCACGGCGACGAGCTCCTCTAATGATGGCATGTTTCACATGGGCCAAGCAACAGAAGATACCTTCAGGATTGGTATACGTATTTTCGCGTGTTCCGAAAACGCAACAAATATCATGATTTTAAATCGGGCACGGTATTATTTTGTGGAAGGCTTTTGCCGAACGAGTGTAGAATCAAGTTGTTAGGTCATAAAAGTGGTGGCAGCACACTTAATGTTCACGAAAACGTGGATGGAAAATTGATGAGTTAGGTCGGTGGGGACGGACACGAGAGCTTTCCTCAACATGTCGTCGTTATCTTCGTATTGTCGTCATCAAAGCCAGGCATCGCGGCGTGAAACTGATGACGATGACGATGGTTGTCAAGAAACGATAAATGTCGCTCAACTTTATAGCTTGCGACAGTATACTACCGAGAATACCATACAGTCTACAACGGATGCGGCCATTGATTCTAAAGGGAGGGCACCTGGGTCAGTGTGGCAGCATTTTTGAATGAGTGTCTACTTTTTGCACATTAGTGAGTCTGTTCCTGCACTAACATGAATTGAGGGTTGTCGTCTATTTCCAAGAACAACTTGCTTCCTATGAAACAGGTGAGTGGTAGTTTATTGTATAGTTTATCAGTCATTAGGTATGCAAATTGTTGGCTCGTGTTGACTGTTGTTCACAAAGCTCACTTAATTTAATGGTGATGAATTGACTTTATATCTCATGGAATAAAGGTGGAACATTAAGTAGTACAAGAGTACATAGAAGAAGTAGTGACGTTTGTAAGCTTCTATTAATAATGAAGGGTTTACAAAGTATTTCAGTTTTACAGTTTACTATTTCATTCGTATAAGTTTCGACTGATGTGCCGAGCGGACAGTACAAATTATTGAGGCGATATTTCCCATATTGAATAAATTAATTCAATTCCGCATTGATAGCATTCCGAACCAATTTAACTCATCTTACGAAATAGCACTGCCTTATGACGACGTTTCAACCTATATCCTGCCGGAAGCGGGCATAGCTTCCGCACCCTCTCTTGTTTGGCCTGTTCGTTCCTAGGCAGGGGCGCAGTCCTGTCAGCGCGCGCTAACTAATTTGCACTTTAGCTGTCAAGCTGTCGAATTTCGATCGCGCGCGCTAACGATGATGTGGCCAAAATTATTGCTGCTGTTTCCTCAGGCGGAATATCTATTTTTTTTCTCTCTGGTGATTTTGGTGGTTTCGTTTGTTTACCGCAATTTTCACACTTTCGTCAAAATTCGTTGAAAAAAAAGAATAGGGAGGGAAATTTGTTTTTTTTTTGTTGGTTGGTGGTGAACGCTGTTCCGTGGTCGGATAAAGTTTTCTATGTTATGTGGTATATTTTGTCGTCCTATGGGAAAAACATCAATAATGTGATAGAGAAGAAAGGCGTTCATAGAAGTGCAATGCAATAGGACACGACGGAAAAGCAACAAATATACAAATATATGTACAACTATATTAGTTGGGTTTGTATTAGTGATGATGGAAAGAGGAAAACATACATCAAGGCATAAGTTATTTAAACGTTTGGAATGGCGTTTTAGGGGTTATATACAGCATGATTTGATGATAAGCAATTGATGATTGAACCAATTTTCAATGAATGAGTACAAGCGGTAGTGCAACAGGCAAATGATCCCTAAGTTGAACGTTTGTTTGTGATTTCTAGTTAATTTTCAAATTTTTCTATATAATGATTTTTTATTGTTTTGAATGGCTTCTAGTAGTTGATCGTAACTATGTGTCCAGTATGGATGTGAAATTGTGACATACCCAAAAGACATTCGCATAATTTCCGGAGTAACACAGTAAACAAAAGAGCTAGTTCCCGTGAAAACTCAGAAACCTTTTTGGGGAAATTCAGAACAAATACAGAAGGATTTTCAAAAAAAAATACGCTCAGAATAATTTCCCTTTGGAATTCATAAGCATTTCTCATTGAATACATTTCTCGTTGAAACTCTGAAAAAAATTCAGTAAAAATTCAAAATTGGGAAAATTTCATTCAAAAATTTAGAAAAAAATCATTTGGAATTTTTCAAGAATTCCCGGTGAAAAGTCAATTCCATGAGATTTGATGAGAATATATTAAGAAATATATATAATAAGAATAATTTCTCGTTTGCATGGAGAAAAATTTCCCGAAGACACCCAGAATAATTTTTCATGGCATTCTGAAGAATTATTCTAAAAAGATTAAAGAATTTTCCGTGAAAATTGAGAAGAGCTTCCAGTGGATATTTAGAAAACTTTACCATGAGAATTGAGAATAATTTTCCGAAGAAACTCAGAAGAATGTCTCTCGAAAATTCAAAAGAATTTCCCGTGGAAACTTAGAATACTTTTCCATATTAAATAAAGGAGAATTTCCCTCAGATACTCAGAAGAATTTTTCGTGGAAATTAAGAAGAATTCCCAGAGCTAAAGCCATTCCAATCGACTAATACAACAAGTCTCACAAATAATTATCTGTGTTCTAGATTTCATAGATATTGTTTCAGATTGTAGTAAATATAGAACCTCAGTACTGTCGTTTCGTTCTTCCAACCGAAACTGCTTCAGAATGGAATGTCATTAGTCGGAGTACAGTTGGGACTAATTATCATTGAAACAAATTATTGAATACATTTACACGTTACTAGTGTTTTACGATCCGGTCTAAATTATGTTAGAGTGTGGTATCCAGCTTTCCAGAATCGGTTATGATGGCTTGCGAGTGTGGCAAATTCAATCGTCCACTATACTTCTTGAGAATTTGGGTGGTAGTCATAATTCCGTTCCTGGATGAGGGGAAGGGAAAAAAGATAGTGAGTTGACCACCAGCTAGTGTTGAAACGTACTGTGATCGATTGATTTTTACACACCGATCAGCCGCCATTACTGAGCGTGGAAAGCTGGATATGGCGATGAAAAAAGACAATGCTTTCTTTGAATGATCGCGTTTGCCTGGTATAAGGCGAAGGGAGGAAATAATACCTTCTTTAAATGATCTCGCCTGTCCAGTACAGGGCGAAGGAAGGAGATATTCCCTTTTTTGAATGAACGCAGTTGCTCGGTAGAAGGCGAAGGAAGAAGATAATGCCTTCTTTAAGTGATCTCGCCTGCCTGATACAGGGCGAAGGAAGGAGATATTTCATTCTTTAAATGAACGCATTTCTCCGGTATGAGGCAAAGGAAGGAGATAACACCTTCTTCAAATGATAAAGGCTGCCCGGTAGACCTGTGCCACACCGCCATCGCCGACGATTTTCTTACGTCGTCAATGCCATCAAAAATGGATCAACGTGCCGCCGTGTGAGAATTGATCAGGAGGGTTCCGTAATTCTTTTTCAAAACTTTATCTTGTTTATGTCGAAAATACACATACTCAGGTAAGCTTATGCGACATTTATTCACTTCATTTCCGATAAAGTCCTTAAATCGAAATCATTGGATATCGATGTACCTACAACTGCAACTAATAAGGAGCTAATTTCTAGCATAGTGCGAACAAAGTTGTTTTATAACGGCCAAACAATAACTTTTTTTTACAAGAAATCCAACTGATATTCAATGTTTCAAAAATGGTGTGAATTGTTCTTCACAAATTTGAGGAATTGCTTCATGAACAGCTTTGGAAATTTTTACTAGGATTCCTTTGAAAATTGAAGTTCTTTACTCTAGAATTTCTTCTCCTGGATTTTTTTTTGAGAATTCATCCTGTAAGTCCATTTGGTAATTTACACAGTACACTGAAAGTTCATTCAAGAATTTATCTGAAAAACCCTACTTTCAAACCAGAAATTCTTTGGCGATTTTCTTCAAGAAATCCTCCGACAATTGCTTCGGAAAATGTTTCAGGAACTTCCTGGGGCTGGGTTGGTGATGAGTTTTAATTTGTCAAACCTGCTGATTTTCCAGCGGAATTCTTGAAGGAGTTTTGGGGGAATTGTCAAGTAAATTTCTGAAGGAATTTTTGGAAGATTTCCTGCAAGATGCCGCGTAAGATTTTCCGGATTCCTGAAGGATTTTACGAAAAAAAATTCGGTTGGAGGCGGTGGCTGGAAGGTTAGTTTTGAGGAATTCCATGTTTGATTCGAAAGGAATTCACAGAGAATTTCTGAAGAGTCCTCGAAGAAATTTATGAAAAGTCCTTAGGAGAATTTCTGTAGGATTTTTTTTAAAGAATGAGTGGGGAAATTTCCGTAGAAAATACTAAAGAAACCCTTATTACAATTTCTGGAGTAGCTCCTAGTGGAATTTCTGGAGGAGTAAATTCCGAAACGATTACTAGACGAACTTCCGGAGGAAATCCTGCAAAAACTTCCGGATTATCATATAGAGGAATTCCCGAGGAATTAAGGAAAGATTTTTTGGAACAACAGTAGGAGTTTCGGGAATATTTTTTGCAGGAATTCCCGAGTAATTCCAGGAGGATTTCCCGTAGGTATTTTTGGAGAAATTTCTGGAAGAATTAGAGGAAGGACTTCGCGAGGAATTTCTTAATGAACTTGAACGGAGAAATTTATGAACAATATTCCGGGGGAATTTTCCAACAAACTTCCGGAGGAATTCTTAAAAAAATCAAACAACTTTTCGGAGGAATTTCTGAACAAATCTCCGTGGAAATTCTAAAATAACAGCCAAAAGAAAGCCTGCAGAAACTTATGGAAGATATAGTGGAGAAATTTCCTTGAAGGAACTTCCGGAGGAATTCCTAGTGGAACTTCCGGAGGTATTCCTAGCGGAACTTCCTGAGGAATTCGTAGCGGAACTTTCGGAGGAATTCCTATCGGAACATCCGGAGGAATTCCTAGCGAAACTTCCGGAGAATTCCTGGCGGAGCTTCCGGAGGAATTCCTGGAGGATCTTCCGAAAGAATTCCTAACGGAACTTCTGAAAGAATTACTAGCGGAACTTCCGGAGGAATTCCTAGTGGAACTTCCGGAGGAATTCCTAGCGGAACTTCCGGAGGAATTCCTAGCGGAACTTCCGGAGGAATTCCTAGCGGAACTTCCGGAGGAATTCCTAGCGGAACTTCCGGAGGAATTCCTAGCGGAACTTCCGGAGCAATTCCTAGCGGAGCTTTCAGAGGAATTCCTAGTGGAACTTCTGTAGGAATTCCTAGCGGAACTTCCAGAGGAATTCCTAGCGGAACTTCTGGAGGAATTCCTGGCGGATTTTCGGAAGAATTCCTAGTGGAACTTCCGTAAGAATTTCTAGCGGAACTTCCGTAGGAATTCCTAGTGGAACTTCCGTAGGAATTCCTAGCGGAACTTCCTGAGGAATTCCTAGCGGAACTTCCAGAGGAATTTCTAGTGGAACTTCCGGAGGAATTTCCAGCGGAACTTCTGGAGAAATTCCCAGCGGAACTTCCGGAGGAATTCCTAGTGGAATTTCTGGAGGAATTCCTAGCAGAACTTCCGGAGGAATTCCTAGCAGAACTTCCGGTGGAATTCCTAGCGGAACTTCCGGTGGAATTCCTAGCGGAACTTCCGGAGGAATTCCTAGCGGAACTTCCGGAGGAATTCCTAACGGAACTTCCGCAGGAATTCCTAACGGAACTTTCGCAGGAATTCCTAACGGAACTTTCGCAGGAATTCCTAACGGAACTTTCGCAAGAATTCCTAACGGAACTTCCGCAGCAATTCCTAGCGGAACTTCCGAAGGAATTCCTAGCGGAACTTCCGGAGGAATTCCTAGCGGAACTTCCGGAGGAATTCCTAGCGGAACTTCCGGAAGAATTCCTAGCGGAACTTCCGGAGGAATTCCTAGAAGAATTTCCGGTTTAATTCCTAGCGGAGCTTCCGGAGGAATTCCTAGCGGAGCTTTCAGAGGAATTCCTAGTGGAACTTCTGTAGGAATTCCTAGCGGAACTTCCGGAGGAATTCCTAGCGGAACTTCCAGAGGAATTCCTAGCGGAACTTCTGGAGGAATTCCTGGCGGATTTTCGGAGGAATTCCTAGCGGAACTTTCGGAAGAATTTCTAGCGAAACTTCCGGAGGAACTTCTAGTGGAGCTGCCGGAGGAACTCCTAGTGGAGCTTCCGGAAGAGTTCCTAGTGGATCTTTCGGAGGAATTCTAAGTGGAACTTCCGGAGGAATTCCTAGCTGAGCTTCCGGAGCAATTTCTAGCGGAACTTCCGGAGGAATTCCTGACGGATTTTCGGATGAATTCCTAGTGGAACTTTCGGAAAAAATCATAGTGTAACTTCCGGAGGAGCTCCTAGCGGAACTTCCGGAGGACTTCCTAGCGAAACTTCTGTAGGAACTTCTGGGGAAAGTCTGGAGAAACTTTCAGAATAATTATTGGAGGAACTTCCGGTATTCCTGGTGAAACTTCCGGAGGAACTCCTGGAGGAACTTCTGGGGAATTTCCGAAGAAATGTTTTACACACGCCGACGCCACCGATCACCAACGGCGTGTCACCGCCACGCCGCCGCCGCTGGCTGAAAATGATCTATCAAGCCGCCACCGATAAAATTTCAATCAGCGCATAGGTCTATTGCCCGGTATAAGGCGATGGGAGGAGATAATACCTTTTCAAAATGAATGCATCTGCCTAATGCAAGACGAATCGAGGAGATTAAGCCTTCTTTATATGATCGCGTCTGCTCGGTATAAGGCGAAGGGAGAAGATAATGCCACGTTTGACTGATATAAGACGAAAGAATGAGGTTCTTAAAAAAAAGTCTGCCGGAATCTAATCTCTCCATTAAACGAGTGCACCTGTCAGGTATAATAAAAGGTTGGCTTAAGGCCGATTACATTTTTAAAACAAATATTTTACCGTGGAGAGGCAGAAGCGAATGAAGATTTATCCTTTTTTTGCAGCGATAGAATTTAACAATTAGAAAAATTGCTAAGGTTTTTGAAAATATGTTTTGAAGTTTTTTATTCATATTAATTTTTTTTATAGCAAATACTATTTTCTGGTAGCAGCTAAAACGCTTCCCGATGAGAATGCTTTTGAAAATGCTTTTCTATTGTTTTCATGATTTATAAAATATATGTATCTGTTTATAATTGAGCCTGAAGAGTAACTTCAGAACTCCGATGGATTTTTGATATACAATTTCTCATTTTTACCGATATGAATCATGATAACTTTATGGTGGATTTTTTGGCTTTTTCAGTCTTATGTATTCAAAACGATGAGTTTTGTTTTGGCCGACGTTTCGGCCTTTAATTTTGGCCTTTTTCAAGAGTGAAACTGTCAAAACGGTAGGCCGAAACGTCGGGCAAAACAAAACTCATCGTTTTGAATACATAAGACTGACAAAGCCAAAAAATCCCAGAACAAATCTTCCAGCCTATCTCTCCCAAAAAAAATCATGATAACTTGTTGAGACTTCTTGAACTCAAAAAGCCGGAAGTTTTGTCCTCCATAAGAGTCCCGTTTGCGTATGCTATGACAAAGTTTCCTTTCGAAAACTGTCAAAACACAAGGAAGCGATTTAAATTGTGCGGAGCACTTGATGGGAGTGTTTCAGTGATTTGCAAATCCGAACGTAATCTTAGTTTACGAAGCTCTGAAAAATCTTATTTCCTTAGCTCGGGATCCCAAGAATCCAAGATTATCAAGAATCTTGACTCAGCGTACTCAGAAGTCTTAAGACTCAATGTCTTCAGTTGGTGGAGCATCGGCGAGAAAAAATGCAAGTATCTTTCACAGTAGGGGAATGTTTCTGGTTATGGGCCACTCTGAATATTTTTGACACTTGATAGAGCAACCTAAGCAACGTCAAAGTTGTGGTTTGACAGCATACATAATCAGAGCCAATATCGAAGCGTGCACACGCATATGGTTTCTTGCCTCGAGTGAACCAAAAAAAAATGAATGACATTTTTTTCGCTTAACTTTTCAAAAGGACCTAAGTAACATTTTTTTCATGAAATAATTTGAATTTAGCAAACAGTAGACCAATATGAAAGCTTTTGATTGCAACCAGCTATTTTACATGCAAGAATAATTTTCTTTTTTGCCATTGAAAGCCTTTATTTTGTGGTTATTGCCACTGAAGGCTTCTAAAATAAATAATCGTTCTCTTTTATCAATTGATAAGCGGCTTTAAAAGGTGACTCATTAGCTGGTACCGAAGACACTCCCGTACCTATGCGATTATCATAGGAATTTTGAAACTTAATGGGAACCATTTTCATAGGAATCAAAAACCACTCCCATGTAAAAATTTAGGGTTGAACTTCTTAAACATCACAAAATAAGGGAAATCTTTTGCAAGCTTCAATCGAAATTTATGGACTTTGTATAGCAGCCAATTACGGATCTCCGATAACATTACTTTGTAACTTCGAAGCAATCTCAGAGATCTAAAAATTTCAGAAGCCAAAAGAGAAGCATTTGGTCGAAAGATATTTAGTCTATGTATTTCGTCGAATAAAATTTGATTGAAAGGACATTACGTCGAAAGGGTATAAAGTCGAAATTAGGTTTTCGATTAATCAATAACGCATTGCGGTTGGAAGTGAATTTTATACTGAACTAGTCATTTAGTGTGTGAGTATTCATTGAAAGAAAAAGTATTCACGAAAAGAATAACAAAATCTGTGCTGTCATTCATATTCGAACAAACTTCGTTCAACTGAATGTACTTCCGAGGAATGTCACTCGACCATACGTCATTTGATTAAATGTCTTTCGACGAAAAGTCTTCAAGCCCTATGAATCACATGTACGATTGAATTTGTACCATTACTTTTAGCAACGCCATGATATGAGGGTCAGTAGAAATATTTGCCTTAAAAAAGATATTTGTAAATCAAATTTCCTTCAATTAAGCCCTTCTCTTCGACATTTGGTATATCGATTATGGTACGATCCAAGGTACGATCTATGTAAAGCCATTCAAAAGCAATAAAACGTCAATTTTCGGCATACCTTGATTCATTTGTATCAACAGATCCTATTTTCCAATTCCTTTTTGAAGAAAAATGAACAATCAGTAAAATGTAATGGCATTATACGCTCTGAACTAAAGTTCGAATTTGTGTGAATAGAGAAAATCAAAATTGTATTTTGCAAATTCAAGTACTTGGATCTTTAAATCGCGTTGAGTTCGAGTTGTACATAATTTGAGTAACGCTTAGTTTGCCTTTTATTTGGAACACGTGTTGAGGCCGATTTCAGTGTATTTACAGTGGCAACTTTCGAGAAAAGCAGCTGATTGATAAAGAATTGCATGATTCTATTGGGATCAGTAGTTAGGTCCCAAACTAAATTGATGGAACAGTTGTTTCTGGAATTAAGAAGGGCCTCATCCTTAAGTTATACCTACACAATGCGAGTGCCATCGGAAATGGCGCTCTTCATGTATTTGGAAGACATCTGGGAGGGGTTAATTGTTTTTTTTTTTTGGGTTTTGCTTCGGGAAGGCTGATTTTCTCGTCTACTGCGTTTGAACTTTGATTTTTCTTTGGTTACTGATTTTTCTATGAGTTTTATGTGTGTTGTAGTGTGGGGAACGCTCTGCCACCGGGCAAGGACTAACAAGCAGTTCATGACCTTGCCCTGGTAGGCGATCGCTGGTGACAACTACTAGAAATTTTTCTCGACAATCTACTTTTGAACTAAGGAACAACCAACAAAACGACATACAACCGAAAAGAGAGAAGAGAGAGAAAAATTTCCAGAACTTTCGCTAGTGGCTATTGGTTAACATCACATCAAACACAAAGAAAAACGTCCAATGAACACACACTCAGTGGTACGGGATTCTTGCACTATAGAGTAGTAATCTAATATGTTTGCATGTAGTGAAAAATCGGTACCAATCGTACAAAGTAAAAGTCAATGGTTAGTGAATTAAAAACCTCAACACCAAAACAAAGTAACGATTCCAATGAGGGATGCAAACTTTTACCGTCGGATAGCAATGAAAGTAGATTTGCTTCAGTACTACTTTTGAGAGAAAATAACAACTTAAAGTATAAAAAACGCCTGATCAAGCACAAAAAAGGGCTAGAAATTTTGAACCGAAGTAAAAGAGAAGGATCTAAAACAGAATTTAACAACCAACAAAATTGTCCAAAAAGACGAAAATTTTGTTATCAGTGCACAAAAAATGTATTTGGTGGGTTCATTTCTTTTCATTCCTTTCTCGACAGTAGACGATTGTCAAGGGAAGGAATTGTTATTTTAACGCTTTTTTTTCTAATCGATTCAGGAAACGTATTCGAAATCCGACGCCAACGCCGCCATGAATCCGGTCGAATGATTTTCCATTCATGAACGAACGTTGACCGCGAGAGAAGCACCCCAACAGCGTTGTGGGAAACCGGAATAGTTCTAATCTACCACGGCAGTGGATGCTTCTCCCCGGATTTCTCGAGTGTGGTCGGAGCTTTACGTATCCGAGGATTCTACAGCACGCCTGCCGCCTGGTTATATCGCATTTGCCCATTCCGACATGATGAATATGTATGTATATATATATTTGATGAGGTACAATTATAGCATTATTGTTAGTATTATTAATACGAAACGGATGAAGAATAAGTTATTAAAGTTGTATGTGTCATATATATATTCGTTGAAGGATGAAAATGATGCTAACATTGATGGAAAAGAAAAAAATAAAATGATACGAGAGGAAATAAATTACACAATAGGACATCGAACATCGTAGCAGATTTAAATGTTTGCAGTGGTGAGTAGTGTTAATGAAATGAGTAAGTATTGACTTTCGTGCCAAATCGATCCTCGGTAATATTTGTATGAATTGCGTTTTGTAATACGCTGATACTTTCGACAAGCAATAATTAGTTGAAAATTCCATAACATTTTAATAGAAAACGACAAACGATTCCCTTTACATTGGTTTTGATAACAACAACAACGATCGATTCGACGCGAAAGCCACCTGTAGGGAAATGTTGAACAACAACAAAATTGTGAACAGCAACAAAAAACAATGATTGACATCAGTTCTGCCGGTTACGGAATCCATGTCCTTGTCGAATGCCGTAACCGATATCGATTGGTTCCAGCTTTTCCGATTGGCTTTCTTTTTATTAGTAAACCGTACCACTCAACAACATCTTGTCGCGTAGATTAGCATTTCGAACAACAACGACGACAACATGTACGCGAGGAGGCGATAGCGCGTACGGAAGCTTTTACACCAGGCACAAATTTACACTGACGACATCAACCATTGATTTGAGAGCACGGAATTCATATGTGAGATGGGTGTGGGAGGGTTTGTGGATAAATGTCGATATCAGCTGTCCAATCGTAGACCAAGCTCCTCAGAGAGCGAACTAATTTTCCATGGTGAGTGATTCTTCCGCTTGTTTGTCGGTGGTGTAAGAAAATTAGCCCGCTCTAGAAGGTTTTCACAGTTGGTCGATCGTTTTCGATTTTTTTTGTATTCCTAACGTGTGTTTGTAACAAATGGGACGCAATTGTCAATGTTTACAATATAACTATTTAACGGCTGCAATTTGGTTGGAATAAACCCGACCGTGAGAAATGAATGAAAAAAAAATGGAAAAAAGAAGACTGAACCACGAGAATGCCACGATGGTCTGTGGGTGTGAGTGCGGGATTGTTGACATAAAAATGGAATTTCAAATCGTGGGAGGGAAAACAATATTTAAACAACATATGGAGCGGTAAGAATCGTTTTAGATGAGGGTAGAAGTGAGAAACAGTTTTAAACATGTTTATTAATGATTTGATTGGGGCCATTAAAACTATCAAGGAAATTGATATGTGATGTCGCTAACTATTCTTGTTCTTTCAACAAATGAGGATTTTTATTATCGTAGAGTTGGAAAAGTGGCAGCTTTTCATAAGAAATTGAATGCAAAAGTAGATCTACTATATCAGAAAGCAAAATTCACGTAAATCGAAAATCGTTTTTGAAAATCTTATTTAATATTTTTTTTGTATTTAATCAACTACTCAAGTACTTTTTTCATTTATGTTTATTATTTTTTAAGTTGAGGGTGATTTGAAATAAAATTATAATGTGGAAGCCTAAGAATATTTTTCAAATCTAATTTTCACACATAGCCAAGAATTATATCACCGACCAGTTGAATCCTGCTCCAGTCCCTAACGCTAATAAAAAAAAGTATAAGGGACAATTAGATAAATACGTCACCACGAGAAATTATTCAACTGATCATAAATTGCTTACAATTGGATAACAAGTTTCCAAAAACAAAAATTCGGTTTTGTTTTCTGATACATCAGAGTACCAACATTTGTCTAAAGAACTCTGCCTCATTTCAACTTTCTCACGATGTGGTTTATGTTTTCTGTAACTATGTACGTCATCCCCCTTCAGCAATCTGTTAGAGTGTGTAGGCTGTTAATGTAGGAAAATCGACAATCTGAAAACCAAAAGTTAAGACTGGTTGTGGGGAACTGTGTAGTTGTAGTCACCATGGGGAAAGGTGCATGATTTGCGGCCGATTGACTTGCAAAGGGTAGTAAAACAAAAAACAGCAAAAGAAAATCAAACTTCAGAGAAAAAAAAAAGAAAAGAGGATCTCAGCTTCCCTCTAAACTGTGACGGTCGATGGCGGTACGTGGTGGGAGGGAAGAAAAAGAAGCACTATAGTTGTTCGGGATCATCAAATCAAAACATAATCATTATCGCCGTAGCTTTTCGTAAAGTGTGTCTGTGTTGAGTAGGAGGAGGAGAAGGGCGAGTGCTTGTAGCCTGGTTCTGCTAGAGCGAGGGTTTATCTGTTTGAGTCTGTCCGGTGTGAGAAAGGGTCCAATCGGAGTGGATCACGTATTTTTTTTGCTTCTATTTTTGATAGCCAGCAGCTGGAGTTGTCACGGTCAGTTCGATGGCTTTGGGGTAATCGGTTCTTGATTTTACGATTTGTTTGGAGTTCTGGAATTTTATTGATTAGTATCATGGGGGCACTGTTTATGAAGTGTAAATGAGTTGTTTCCTGAATATTGAATCATTTGATTAGCATTGATAGAATAAATAAGGACACTGCATTTCCTGCTGCACTAATTCATGGCATCATTTGGTTTACAAATATTTATTTATGTGTAGTATTAAAATTATTTAAAAACAGTTTCTTTAAACCAAAACATGTGGAACAATTTTTCCATGCTGTAGTCAACACCAATTACAATTCAGCTGTGGCTTTGACTTGACATTTAATTAAAAACCGTGTAACGTTTCACGTTACAACCGTCTGAAACGGATTAATTCAAAATATGAAAACCATACGTTATTATAAAGAATTCAATAGAAATATTGTTTTTTGGATAAAAAAATGTTAAACTACCAAGGCTTGATGCAGATAAATACGATTTGGAGAAGGGTCGTTTGGCCAAAACCCATTTGGCCGAATGGGTCATCCGGCCGAATAGGACATTTGGCCGAATAAGAAATTTGGCCGAATAGGACATTTGGCTGAATAGGACATTTGGCCGAATAGGACATTTGGCCGAATAGGACATTTGGCCGAATAGGACATTTGGCCGAACAGGAAATTTGGCCGAATAGGACATTTGGCAGAATAGAACATTTGGCGAATATGTCATTTGGCCGAATATGACATTTGGCTGAATTGGCATTGGGCCGAATAAGTCATTTGAAAAGTGAGAAATGAGGTGTGAAAAGTGAGACGTCCCATTTTTCACTACTTATTTCCCACTTCTCATTGTGAAAAGTGAGTAGCGCGAAGTGAAAAATGAGATGACAAACTACTCACTTCTCACTCCTTATTTCTCAAATCACGGTGTTGGACTTAATTTTAAGTTCAAAAACACCTAAATAAAGCTTAACAATTTTTTCTCACTTCTCACTGTTGAAAGTGAGAAGCGAAGTGAGTAGTGAGACGTGTCACTTGTCACTTCGCACTACTCACTTTTTACAGTGAGAAGAGTGAAGTGACTAGTAACACTTCTCACTACTTACTTCTCACTTTTTACAGTGAGAAGTGAGAGCGGTGAGACGTCACACTTCTCATTTCTCACTTCTCAATGTAAAAAGTGAGAAGTGCGAAGTGAGTAGTGACACGTCTCACTATTCACTTTTTACAGTGAGAAGTGAGAAATGAGAAGTGAGAAGTGTGACGTCTCACTTTTCACACCTCATTTCACACTTTTCATATCTCCTATTTGGTCCAATGACCAATTCGGCCAAATGTCCTATTTAGCCAAATGTCCTTTTTGGCCAAATGTCCTATTCAGCTTAATAACCTTTTCGGCCGGATGACCCGTTCGGCCAAATGGGATTCGGCCTAATGTGTTGTTCGGCCTAGTGGCATTCGACCAAATGGCTTTCGGACAAAACCAATTCAGCCAAACGACCCTTCCCCATACAATTTAGGAACTATACAAGAAAAAAGTGAGAAACATTTTAGCGTAACCCATCTAGGTTTCGATCGCCTTCCACGGTGGAGAATCTCAATCGAAGAACTATAGTCGGATTGGCCAACAATACCCTGAATGATCCGGCAATCCAAGGGCCCTGCTTAGCCGTGCGGTAAGACGCACGGCTACAAAGCAAGACCATGCTGAGGGTGGCTGGGTTCGATTCCTAGGCGGTCTTGGCAATTTTCGGATTGGAAATTGTCTCGACTTCCCTGGGCATAAAAGTATCATCGTGTTAGCCTCATGATATACGAATGCAAAAATGGTAACCTGGCTTAGAAACCTCGCAGTTAATAACTGTGGAAGTGCTTAATGAACACTAAGCTGCTAGGCGGCTCTGTCCCAGTATGGGGATGTAATGCCAATGAGAAGAGAAGAGAACAGAAGAAAAGAGAAGAGAAGAGAAGAGATCCGGCAATCCAAACAATGAAATAACGCATTGTTCTCCGGAGGTGAGTCGTTGCAGCCAGAAAAGTAAATCCAAGCTTAACGCATACGGCATCCATCCATTTAACTGATCAAGAAAAATAAGTCTTTCAGAGTGGATGATTTTTGTAATGGTGCAAATCAGGACGCTAGGGGCAATAACAGAACTTCAGAGAATTATCACAACAACTGCCTCAGAACGTGGAGTGTGTTCTGAAAACAATCCGATTTTTCGAGTTTTTATTGATAAGAAAAAATGCCGCTGGTTAGAAGACGGTAGATGGATGCGGAGCGAAATGAAGTTGGGGGCAATTGTGTCCGACGCCGGATCAGGATCCGACGCCCCTCAATAAGGAGGAAAAAAGCGAATATTGCGGCTTTCCGAAGATGACCGTCAGCACATGATAGCGGAACGGTAGGATACCCACCTCGGCATATGCGGCTTCGACAGATGTGAACGGGAGCAATCCAGAAACAGCTCTCACGTTTTGGATGAAGGTTTGTGCCAAGGTATCGAAGATGGCAGATTAATTCCAAGCCATAGAGAAGCTGTCCACAGGAGAGATTGCCCTGTTGTTGATCGCGTGGGGCTTGAAAAGGGTTCAGACTTAACCAATCCTTGTTTAACAACCGATTTCGCCCACGGAAGTGGGTTTTAGAAGGTTAAATCCCGGTCGATAGAGACATCAAGCACTTTATCGATCTTGCGGTCGGGGATAGGGAGTTTTCTTAACTTGATGCTTGGTGTCTTTTACGGCAGACGTGTTCACTTATTGGCAGTCATATAGAACCCTACCTAGACAAAGTGGCCTTATTAGGTCACTCCACCGGTCGCCGGAAGTATGCGACAGAGACGAGCATGGCAGAATAGAGGAGGCATCCATTGATATCAAGATGGATGGACTACCCAGGCCAAGGTCATCAAGAAGGTGATGACCGGCCACGAGGCTAAGGGGCCGATTGGAAAATGTTGGTGATTACGAACATCACGGACGTAATCATGTCCTTTCTGGACTACCGTGCAAACTGCCGCTGACTTCAAGAAAGACGTGATATGGCCCTCTGCCACATAGTCGTAGAAGCAAAGCAGGAATGGTAGACTCCGTTGGAGGCCAGTAAGGCGACAGAATGCAGGATCTGCAGTCTTACTGAAGAGCAGGAGTTGGCAGTAAGCCTAGCGGCGGAGTCTAGGAGGGAGACCGAAATGAAAATAACTGAAGAAGCAGCATTACTGAATTACCGAATAGAAGCAGCTGGCAGAATATCAGACTGTGGAACTTTGCAGACGCATGGCGTCTCTGGAACGACTCCAAAGCACAGTGATGAACTCTTTATATATACTCCAAAGCTCAGTAAGGTACCAAGCAGGTACCACAAAAAGGATGGCTACAGAGATCCGGCGGGAGAAGTTCGAGCATGTTGCCGACTCTAAGGAACGGCGAAAACCAGTGCCTTCACCAACAAAAGTTACTGAAGTTCACCGGAAAGAAGACCCGCCTTGGAAGGAAGTTGTGAATCCTAAAAAGGCTAAATGTGAGAGGGCAGTAGCAAGAGCTGTGGAAGAGGTACCGGTGGCTAAGGAGGTGAGTACCCGTAGAGTAGGTGGACCCTCCAATGGTCGTTGCAGGAAGGAAAAGGGTGAAGCGATTATCATCAAAGCGGACGGTAAGAGCTACGCCGACGTCCTGAAGGCGAGATGCAACGAAAAGCTCATTGGCCTAGGCGGGGATGTCAACTGCATACGGTTACATCCGTAGATTGCAGAAGGATGTGATTTTCACCGTCCTGAAGCGGAATGCTGCGCAAAAGAGTCTTGCGTATACAAAATTGAAAAAGAGATGCTGGATGCTGGGGTCCAGGTGTGAGCCATATGCCAAGTATAGGTAGTCGAGTGCCGAGGTCTGGACGAAAGTACCGAAGCCTGTGGCTGCACTGAGAGTTCAGTGTGACGTTGAAATCCAGGATACCGTAATTCGGTTAAGACAAAGACGAACGGGAACTCGGGTTGCCTCATTGCAGGTACATCTGGCGAATGTGCTGGATAAGACCAAGCTGAAGATGGGTTGAAGGTGAAACAGCCTCAGGCCTGTTTCAAGAGCTTCGATTTTGGACACAAGTCGTATGACTGCAAAGGTCCTGATCGG
This sequence comes from Armigeres subalbatus, assembly GCF_024139115.2. Classification (NCBI taxonomy): domain Eukaryota; kingdom Metazoa; phylum Arthropoda; class Insecta; order Diptera; family Culicidae; genus Armigeres; species Armigeres subalbatus. Next base: position 168,394,785 of record NC_085140.1, read on the forward strand.
AGTAAGCTGTACCGAAGGTGTGAAGCTGAGGGCCACAAAGCTTACACCTGCCAAGCCGTACCGAGTTGTTTGAGATCCCGGGAGGAGACGCTGTTCTTCACGATAGGAATGACGTAGTTGAGCCGTCATTCGTCGAGAAGTGATTGGTCGGGCAAGGCTTAATTACGGAAATGTACGGTTTTTACAGATCGAGAATAGATGTATGGAGGAAGATCTACGTTTGCTACTAAGCGCATTGATTCAAGAGCGGATCCGCCAAGAAATCATCTGCGTCGGTATGGACTGCGTTTTCCGGATCAGGAAACACATACGAATCAACAATTCAACGGCGTTACGGGTGGGTATGTTTACGAATTACGTTACCTAGAATTTGATAATTTTACGTACTCTCCATACCAACCGTAACGCTTTTTGAAGGGACGATATATTTATTAAATAAATTTAGTTCGAACCCCAACGCTCGAGCTTTGCAGTGTTACATAATTTGTGAGCAGGACCTTAATGAGTGCCTGCTACAAAGCAGGCAATCCATTTGTTTGTCCAAAAAACTATGCAACATGCCAGCCTTTACGACTACAAGGCCGGAAGGAAATAAATCGAAACGATAGAAACACCGAAGCTAACTGATGAAACCGAGGCTGATCACTATGGACGACGAGATTCATAATCAAAAGAACTCGGTTTCTATTCATAATGCTGTGCTCCCTGAAGGTTTGAAGAAAATCTGACTCAAAATCAACTTTAACCTTCCTAACAGTGCTAAAAAAACTCACACTTGCGGTGTTCGGGTCATATTGACCCGGATTTGACTTAGCAGTATCTCAGGGCAAAACATACTTTTGCATATAAACAATAAAGACGGATCCTTAAAATAACGAAAATCGATCCATAAATAACTTCTGAATGTTCCATAAAAACGCTACCATAAATCCATAAAATAGTTCAGGAGATCCCATAAAGAATATATTTTCGATCCATAACTAAACTAAAATTTAGCAATTAATGGGAAAATATGTTCCATTAACATAGTCAAGAAAAAAACAATACATCCTGCTATTTTACCATGAACGTATGACAAATGTTCCATAAATCTTGGAAAATGATCTATAAAAAACTATATTTTGATCCATAAAACTTCAAATTTTGCGCATTTTTTATCGTAATGATGATCCATAATTTCAGTAATATGATCCATAATTTTAGTCATATGATCCATAACTCTGGCCATTTGATCCATAGCTTGTTCAAATGATCCATAGTTTTGGCATATGATCCATAAATTTTGGCAAATTATCCATAGATTTTATAAAATGTGTGGATCAATTAATATAGTTTCATTGGCCTTCTTTCCAAGCATTATGGATCATATAAACAAAATTATGGATCATATGACCAAAATTATGGATCATATTACTGAAATTATGGATCATCATCAGGATAAAAATTGCGCAAATTTGAAATTTTATGGATCAAAATATAGTTTTTATGGATCATTTTTTAAAGAATTATGGATCATAAAATAATTTTTTATGGAATCTCCCGAACTATTTTATGGATTTATGGTATCGTTTTATGGAACATTCAGATGTTAGTTACGGATCGTTTTTTATTCTTTTATGGATCGTTTTGCACATTGAACGGTGCAGTAAGGGCTGCCGTACCTTAGGCATTTCTTAGTCAAATTCACATGTTTATCTACTCAAAATAATCGCTAGCTCATAAATTTTCCGAAATTGCCGTGAGATTGTAGGTCGGCCACACCTACATCTTGTAATCGTCGGAGGAAGATCGTCAGTTGACCACTTTTATTTAAACGAAAACTGCACACGATTATCGCGCATGAACGATTTTATTGCTGTTTTTTCTCAGAAATGTACACAACATTATTTCAAAGATTACGAATCATGAATACAGACAATATTTCTAAAGATGTTCTAGGTTCTCCAAACCATTGTGGATTTCAGAGCCTTGGTCTACCAGGTCAATTACGCTTGGTACAAAACCAATAGCAAACCATATGGTGCCCATACAGGTCCTTAGAGGTCATGCGCATGATTTATGATCTAGATTTGTCCAAACCACACGTTCTAAGTTCTCCTAATCTTTCTGGAGTCTGCAGACGATTTGGCCAATCTAGTCAATCTAGAATGATTTGGAGATCTTAGAACGCCTGGTGTGGACATATCTAGGTCGTAAATCATGCGAATGGCCATGGTACCAAGCGTAATTGACCTGGTAGACCAAGAACCAAGAACCTAGAACATCTGTAGAAATATTGTCTATATTCATGATTTGTCATCTCTGAAATAATGTTGTGTACATTTCTGAGAAAAACAGCAATAAAATCGTTCATGCGCGATATTCGTGTGCAGTTTTCGTCCATATAAAAGTGGCCAACTGACGATCCTTCCTCCGTAGTTGTGGAAAATTTATGAGCTGACTATTATTTTGGGTATATAAACATGTGAATTTGATTGAGAAATGCCTGAGATATTGCTAAGTCAAATCCGGGTTAATATGGACCGAACACCGTGTGAGTTTTTTTTGGCCCTTTTTGGGAACATAGTTTTCCAAAAAATAGGAAAAGTCAAGAAGTTTCAGACCTTTACATTGTTGCGTTAAAAAGTTATTGCAATTTGAAAGTGCGATTCGGGTCATATTGACCCGAACACGTCAGGAATGTTATGCAACCATTTGTATGTGTCTTACTTTTTTTAAAACAATTTATCTATTATCTAAAGTAAAGTATAAAAGTATTTATATTCAATTTATTTTATTTTTCAGTATTCTTTAAATGTTTGAAATGTTTGCCAATTAGTCTTGTGCAGAAGGTAATGCATTGACCTACATTCTTTCTTATTCCATTTTTCTAGAAAAAAAATGTAAACATGAGATACTTTCACTTTCCCTGTAGCTCGGTATTCGGAATGGATTCAGGCCACAGAAAAAGGTTCGTTTCAAAAGTTTCAAAAGTTAACTAAACTCGAAAAGGGGTTTTCACAACTCAACAAGCAACAGACTCTCTACACCTCGCCCAAAAAGTTATCGCATTCGAACGGTATTGTCTGTTTAACGCCGGTACAAGTAGCTGACGATAAGTTACTGGTGAAGCCACGAACTCAGTCACGTTATGGTGGGTATTCCAGTCCGACACGGGGGGTGGTGGACCGTTTTTCACGCGCGCTTTCAAATAACATAAGGCGGCAAGGGACGTGCCAGCATGAATTAAAGAGAATAAAAAGAATTCCGTATAGGCTGGGAAAATGTGTAGTCGGGTGGGTGCAAAGCAGCAGAGCCCCATACTTTTGTATAGGCTTTATGTACAAACAGTCGAAATATTTGGGGGAGGTTATAGTCGATGTGGATTTGTTATACCGAAGGTTTGGAAAGTTGTTGCTCAAACAGGTTTGCGAGTCGTGAATTCCACTTTTTATAAAGTGCAAAAGTAGTAAAAGGTGATGGAATAATATGACGTGAAGGCCGAACGAAGTAAACGATGTAGACTGGGTGTGCAGATAGCGGAGAAGTTTTGAATGCTATTTAACAGTATTTCAAAGATACCAGTTTGAGGAAGCTAATGGTTTTTCTGCAAATAACCGGGAATTGGAAGTAACATTAACGCGTTTGTTTTATAAATTTTATTTTAATATTTTCGTGCTTTGAAACCAAACTTTTCTCCAAAAGATTGACCACCAGCCTACTCGAAGGGCAGTAATTTATATACAGTCCTTGTCCACGTCAATGAGGTCAGTATTTCCGGTCTACGGGATTGTGTTAGGATTTTGGACAGAATGAAGTTTTTTCTGCCCTTATTTGTGAACTAACAGGAAATGAAAGGCTGTGTGCGTGTCTGCTTGTAATGTTCGCCCCGTAATGTTTCTAATTTTTCTTCCACTGTGTCATTTCCCCAGTAGGATCAACGTTTGCGTATAAATCTTGTGTAAAAAAAAACGCTTTTTCTAACTAACGGTGAAGCGAAGAGACGAGCTGAAACACGAAACAGAACAATATACAGAGCTGTCACATTTTTAATATGGTGCACTTGACCCAGTTGAGTCACGTTTGGTAATGTGTTTCTATTTTCGTTTATGATTTTGCCTCTAGACATTCTGGTGGCGGAAACCGGACAGTGTCGTCGTGTGATGGGTTACTTGGAATGTAACAACGAAAATAATAACCCTTTCTGACCAATGTGTAGCTTAGTTCTTTAGTGGAAAGGTTTTTTTTCTATTATATTTTTATTGATTGATAAGCGATGTATTGCTTAAATTATTATGCTTATTGGAAGTCTAAGATTAGGTTAGTTACCAAAATTTTCAAAGTTCAAACAGATTGTTTTTAGTCTACAATATTGCTTCATATGCACGAATTATAATTTTTACAAAGTGCGAGCTACGCATTTTTCCTTTACGATATAATGGAAAATTGAATTACCAAAGGAATATAAAAGTAAAGAATATGAGGTTTGGGTTTTTAAAATCATTAAAACCATGCAAAGGGCTTTGCTATTATTGCATTTATCTAATTTGCATTCTGCAACACAAATATTAAAAAAAAAAAACTGGAATACTTACTCCAGTGTTGTGTACTTACAATAAACAGTTTTTTTTTGTTCAAATTGTCGAAAATTGTGATTTATGTTTTATTTGATATGTTATTATGATTTTTTGCATCACGTTTTTCAGAGAAAATTTCTTGGGGGTAAACCAACATCCATCATAGTCCGGAAAAGGTTACCACTTGACCATTTGGCGACATTTGGAAACGATTCAAGTCCCGTCGCATGGTAAATGATTTATGATCCGAAACAAAACGGTTCATATTCGTTTCTTTCTGGGTATTGGCTGCCACCGGCGGCAGTGGGAGAAATTATCACCTTGCGTGAAAATGAGTCGATGTCGGGTGAGTAACACCCGTGGAACGGAAGTGCGTTTCAACAGAGCTAGTGTTGTTGTGCAATTTGAGAGCTACAGCTTGCGGTATGTGGGTACGTAAATCTCTCGACTCTACCGAACTGGATGGATCCGGGCGTTATATTTCCGGGTGATTTACAATTGAAAGCGGCTGAAGGGAGGCGCAAGTCATTAGTCATAAAACACGAGGCCCTAACCGCTTTGGAAGCCGATGGACACAGTGAATTGTGTGTGAAGCATGGAGTACATGTATGCAATTTATCAACCTTACTAATGAGGACCATTTCACGATTAATTGGTTACGCCCAGTGGTCTCATTTATATAGTTGCGAGTCACTGTAATCGTTTTTATTCATAATTCCATTTAACGATTATTGTAAAACTATAATCAAGATGCCGACTCAATGATGAAAAATATGGAAATAAAACTCTCAGTTGACTACCATGTATGCATGAAGGCTTTAAATTTTGTAGGAAAAACTGCTTACTCAATTCTAAAGATTTCTCTCAGTTTTCATATCAGATGTTTAGAATATCAAATTTAGTTTAGTTTGGCAGTAAACACATTGTAAATATATTAAATATCTTATATTTATTGAAAGTTCAAGTACAAAATAGATCGAATGTTTTTTTTTTGGTAATATGTACTTTAAGGCATTTCTCTAATGAAAGAAGTGCTTAGATTACTTTCATGGCAAAAAACTGACATATCTCATGTTCCTAAAACTTTTCATTCTAAGATTGCCGTAAAATTTTAAACATTTGTCGGAATGATGGCTTGGATTGGAATCGAATGCACTACCAAATTCAAGTCAAATTGGATAGATGCACTTTGGCCAAGTTAAAAACCTAGTTTAGATACAACCAGCCTTTTAAACTAATTAACGAAATTAAATTGCATTGCCAGGGAACTTGTCCAATTTGAATTAGATTATTCAGAAGCACTTCCCTTCATGTGCTTCGCTGAATGAATGACCTTATTTCTGCGATCGGAAACACTGACGCATCGGATAAATGAAGTGCTTCAACTCATTACCCAAATGGACTTCTCTTCCTAGGCAGCAGCGCCTCGAAACGAGCGTTGCCGTTCATAACAAACGACTCCCTACGTCAGCGGCCATGGCAGAAGGATGCGCACGCACGACCTTTTCGAGTAATCGAGAAATTATCTAATTTCGATAATCCCTAATACTTTCCCCTACTAGTTCAGTGGAGAAGTGCTGCTTCGTTGGAGGCAATACAATTTACATCTATCAGGCAGCAGAAACAGATGCGTTGCTTCCGTTGAATCAGCTTGACTAGCTGCGGCTGCGATGCCATTATGGGGCAGAAGGTTGGGAAATTGAAATTTTCAATCCATTCAGCGTGATACTTAGCTTCCTAATTGATTGCTTCTGGAGCATTGCCAACTGAATGAGAGCAGTGGCGATCTGTCCAGCGTAATGCTCATTTCCTTAAGATGTGGCTTGACAGAATTGATATGCTATAAGCATTAGATATCGTATGATATGGTTTTGTTTCTTGGAAAAAATACAAATTTAACCACAAAAGCCTACATTTGAATGGTTACGTTCTGACACTCAGACGATGTACTAGAATGCCTCCTTTGCAGGGTTCTTGGTATCGTTATTGATTTACATTATCTAAAAACTGATTGAACAGTCCAGTGAACTTTTAATAAGTTCTTAAGATTGGTCAATTAACAACTAAATAGTAGAATGAAAGCTTTCCTTGCGAATAATTGGTTAGTTCACCCAAAAAACAAATCTTACAATCATTGTACAAAACCTTGGCATATTCAGTTCTACAAGTTTTTAGTACAAATAATGTAAGCTTTTAATAATACAAGTTTGTAAGATTTCAATTCAATGAATGTACTTCCAAAATCCGTAAAATTTTATATTGTTTCTGTAAGGTTCTTATGTAGAACTATATTAAAATCTGCCATCCTCTGGTTGGGCGTTCTATTTCAAGTGTCAGTACAAAATTATGTCTCGAAGATGCTTCTTCCTAAAAAATAAGTAGGTAGTTTTGATGAGACAAATGACGCTGTACTTCTGTGGCACATTTTTTTTATTCATTTTGAATGTTGCAACCAATATTGAACATTTATCAACATTTATCAGAAGTTCCACGAGAAGCATTTGGTTATAAATGCTCATAAGACATATAAATCCTCTTCCAAATCGCAGTTTTTGGTCATTGCGTTTTTTCACAAGCCATAAACTATTCAGATCCAAATACCAACGACTGTGTCCGATTTGCATCCACTTTCATCGACGAAAATCCAGCACCATGAAAATAAATAATCCCTAAAAATGTGACAGCCTGGTTGTTTTTTCGTGATTGGCAAGAAAGTGTTTTCTGATTGCTATTTTGTGTCATTAGGCTTCTTCTATGTATTTGCGACGACGAACGGCAGGGAAAAATACATTTTGGGATATTGACAGGGAGACTGAAACCAACGAAAAAAACGAAACGAGACTAATGAAACTGAAAGATTCCATCGGAAAGAAACTCAAAGAGGGCACAAACTGAATGCGGTAATCGATGATGAATGATTCCTGAAAAGAGCATTTGGATTGTTATGTTAAAGAGGAAAACAAAATCTCGTTACCGAGAACCACTCTTGCCCCGAGTGGTAGAGAAGATGGTTTCGCTAACGAGCTAAACTTACCCTAGCGGCAAAGCTAGTGTTCGGCTTTTCGAGGAGCTCCCAGAGGTACTTTTGATATTGTGCGCATTTTCCGTCGCCGAATTCCTCCTCCTCCCGTTGGCGTAAACTTTCCGCTTCCTTTCGCATTTCTTCGTGGACGTGTTCCTTTCGTTGGTGATACTTGTGCTGACAGCAGGACTCCAAATACAGCTCATCCACGCCCCAGTACTCGAGATCGTCGCTAAAAGCCAGCACGCACATCTCGTCCACCAGATGCAGCTTGCCGGTGCGGTAGAAATTAAGAATCGAACTAAAACTCTTCGGGTGTCTATCGAAAAAGTATTCGTTGTCTATCAGTGAGTAGTCATCGCATAGCTCCGATATTGCTTCGTGCGTGTTACACTCGCGCAGTCTTCCGAGTCGTGTGTGAGGCAGACGTTCGAGTGTTCGCCATAGGACTTCGTGCTTGACGCCACCTACATTGATCAAAACACGTCGATTGAGCGCCTTGGAGCGCATTATCATGAAGGGCTCCGGTGGTATTGATGACATAGATCTGAGTTTGAAGAATGAGATCAACAATTCAAGCTACGAAGCTTGATTCAATCGAACGGAGAGCCTACCTGGAATGTGCCCTTTGTAGCGGTGCCTGGGACATCTGCGTATAACTTGCAGAAGCGGGATGAGACGGAGACTGAACAGGGAAGGGCGCGTAACGTACCTCTTTTGCACTCCCACCACCGCCTGAAGTGCCGCCACCGCCGCCTGTTCCTCCTCCGCCAGGAATTCCACCACCACCCGGTAGGCTAGCTCCACCGAAGCCGCCAGAGCTACTTCCTCCGCCTCCATAGCCGCCGATGTTCGTTGTAGTATTGATGGTTCCATCGTCGAAGCTGCTGCCCGGCAGTGAACTGCCCGGCGCTGCCGAACCGCTGCACATCGTGGTACCAGGCCCACCATTATTAAACGGGGGTGGTGTAGTTTCCCCCAGTTCCCAGCGCACCGCTTCACGCTCTCGGTCGCGATCGCCCACCATAGGGCCACTGGTTACGCACATATACGAAAGCAACAGATAGAGAGAGGGGAAGGACGCAAAGATACAGAGAGATCACTCAGTTGAACTATCGTTTTGCCTGCGTTGCTTCGGATAAAATAGTCATTTCCATGTCTAGCGTAAGTAAACTCTTAAACTGTTCCTTCACATTGCAACACGGAAGGACAGCTCGCATGCCCTACAACACCAAAAGTAACATTATATAGAGGAAACTTGAAAACGAAAAGGGTAAACAACTATCTAGGTAGTCGAATATCTACGCTTCAACGAAACTCACCGCTACATGAATCCAGACATCTTCTCTATTCAACTCATAAAACTAAGTTGCCTATTGCCATCCTTATGCGCTATTCTTACGGGACGATAACCGGGCACTATTACGAGTATGGATAATAGCAACACGTAAACGCTAAGAAACTCCAAACAAACTGAATTTGCGCCTAACTCTAACTGCTGGAGTGTGACTGCCTTGTGACAGCCCGCGGACAGATCACCACTTCGTACGAAAAGCACGGAGAGCGACACCAACGACGGTGAGGTTTGCGGCGATTTTTGCGACCGTTGTTGTTCTGGCGATGAGGTCACCGACGAGCTCACCAACGACGTTGAGTGCTCTGGTGGCGATTTAGACGAGATCGAGGACGACGGCGATGGTGACGGTGTCCTCGACAACAACTGCAGTTCGAACAGAGATGCTGGTGGTTGTGACGCAGTCAATGACATGGCATCTGCCGGCTTGTGGGCGTGGCTTTCACCGATCGGATGCGAGCATTTCCGTATATTTCGCAACTAAAACACTACACGGCACTACGCGGCACATTGCGGTTACACTAACTATCACTACTGAGACGGATCCTTTGAAGGCTAGTTGGCTAACAGTTGCTTTGCCATAGCAGGTTGAATCTGTAATGAAAACAAAATAAGGAAAGACAATAGTTAGTTTTTTTTATTTTCTACAATGTATTTTCATAAATAAAATTAAGCATAAGCATGAACCTAAGCATTAAGATCATACAATTCGTAGGTACTACTCCGTGATTGACTGAAAATTGGGAAATTGTACTATGAATCGAGCAATTTGAGGGCTTAGGATTGATTATAGATACTGAATGTAATGTACACAACATAAATGGATTTTTAGTGACTAAACGTGCGTCCTTTCGGTTTTATAGGATCAAAAAATTATTAGATCTATAAATCTCTCCAACAGTCAATGATCTGAACTCCAGGTGTCGAAGGTCTGAAGTAGCATGAAAAAGTAATGCATGAGATCATACTATACTATAGATCAGAAATGTTTTTGATGTTGTTAAAATGTGTTTCTAGAAATGTTTACGATATATTCCGCAATACGTATTCCTAAACAATTTTATCCGAAATTATTATACCAATTAGGGTGGCTCAAATTAGTATGGAAAAAACTTTTTTCAGTTTTTTATGATGGGCCGCCCTTTTATTCGGTTCTATTTGATGCCCTGATGCTCTGGACAAAATTTCAGCCAAAACGGTCAACGTTTGGGCGGAGCTAAACTCATTGGAAGTTTATATGAAAAAATGTATGCAGAAACATAAAAAAAACAGTGAATTGCAGCTGGACGGCACAACTTACGATGAAGAACTATGATACTCATTTCAAGTCAAGTCAAGAGGCTCGGAAGCCTCCTGTCAAGAGGCTCGGAAGCCTCCTGTCAAGAGGCTCGGAAGCCTCCTGTCAAGAGGCTCGGAAGCCTCCTGTCAAGAGGCTCGGAAGCCTCCTGTCAAGAGGCTCGGAAGCCTCCTTTCAAGAGGTTCGGAAGCCTCCTTTCAAGAGGCTCGGAAGCCTCCTTTCAAGAGGCTCAGAGCCTCCTTTCAAGAGGCTCAGAAGCCTCCTTTCAAGAGGCTCAAGCCTCCTTTCAAGAGGCTCGAAGCCTCCTTTCAAGAGGCTCGGAAGCCTCCTTTCAAGAGGCCTCAGAACCTCCTTTCAAGAGGCTCGGAAAACCTCCTTTCAAGAGGCTCGAAAGCCTCCTTTCAAGAGGCTCGGAAGCCTCCTTTCAAGAGGCTCGGAAGCCTCCTTTCAAGAGGCTCGGAAGCCTCCTTTCAAGAGGCTCGTATTTGGATAAGTTTTCGGGTAAGCGTGGACACAAGTCTGATAGCAGCATACGCAGCTTCAAAGCTGTAATTATATTTTTTGTTAGGATATCGTTTTACATAGATAATCAAACTTACATTTTTGTGTTTACGTATAATGAGTATTGCCCGAAACTCGCACCTTGAGAATTTATCTTCCGACCTAACGTGCTACAGTATTATCCTAGTTATTTAAGTTCAGTAGATTTAAATGATTTACATATAGGATAAGTTTTAGAATGCATGTACTCACTTGTAGGTTCTACAATTAATAACGAATCTAACCGTACAATTTCAATTAAGCCAATTCAGCCGTACTATTATAGTTTATATGTTCCTGTGATGTACAAGGGTTAGGGTTTAGCATGTAAGAATCAAATAAGATATGTAGTACTACCTAGTTCATGAAACTTTGTTCATGCTAATTTCTAATTCAACTGCACTAATTTTTAATAAGAACGTAATTTAAGGTAGATTTTAACTTCAATAATAGCTGATAATATAATTATAAACTTTTCTCGATTGTGAAGCTCATCCAGCACGTACACGTTGTTGCTTTTGATCGTTCTCTTTCATTACCACATCATTGTTTTGGCCTCTTCGACCTTCCACTGACAAACAGATCTGGGCGATACGGATCTCACTCAGTCATCGAACGAGAATGCCCTGTGGTTTCGTTACATTCCCCCGCCCGTGTAGTTCCGGGAAATCCAGATAATCGCGGGTCCAGTGGTGCAATCTTCACTGCAGGTCGAGTTATTAGTCCATTTTTTGTTTGTATCACGGCACGCCGCACTTGTCCGTCAGCAGCTTTTGTCACCTCAACTACTTTTCCTCGTAGCCACCCATTCCGCTTTGCTTCCTCGACTACCAGTACTAGGTCTCCTGGTTCGAGTGGCTTGGTTGGCTCAAACCACTTTGTACGCCTAGTTATTGTCGGGAGGTACTCATGAATCCAACGAGTCCAAAAATGGTTCACTAAACTCTGAGAAAGACGCCAGCTATCCCGTAGATTACGTTCGACCGTGTTGATCCCTATTTCTGGCTGTGTAACACCCTTTGTACCGTATAGCAGAAAGTGATTAGGTGTCAAGGATTCTTGGTCCGGGAACTCCAGGGGTATGTAAGTGAGTGGCCGGGAATTGACGATAGCTTCAGCTTCTAAGATTACCGTCTCTAGTACCTCGTCACTTGGGTGATGTGGATGGTCAGCAATGGTTGACATAGCGGTTTTCACGGAGCGTACCATACGCTCCCACGAACCTCCATGTGAGGCGCAGCCGGTGGGTTGAAGTACCACCTGGTTTTAGAGTTGGTGAACGCCGAGGCGCAATCATTCTGTATATCTTGGATCTGTTTCACCAGTAGGTTTCCTGCCCCCACAAAATTTGTACCATTGTCGCTGTAGAATGACTCTGGGGAACCACGACGAGCCACAAAACGTCGAATTGCCATCACACACGACTGTGTCGACAAACTATGTACCACCTCTAGGTGTATAGCGCGAACTGTGAGGCAGGTGAATAGCGCCACCCAGCGCTTTACCAGGCTACGAGCTTGTTTCACCATTAATGGCCCAAAATAATCCACCCCAGTGTGGGTGAATGGTCTTACAAATCCAGTTACTCTGGCTTCTGGCAAGGGTGCCATCATGGGCGGTTTAGGAACAGCTTTCCTAATGCGGCAAAAAAGGCACTTACTGGACACTTGACGGATTACTCCTCGTAAACCTGTTATGTAGAAATGTTGGCGCATTTCGTTACACACTGTCTCTCTGTTTCCATGAAGGTATCGTCGGTGATAATGCTCCACGATTAGAATAGTTACCATATGCTTCTTGGGCAAAATAATGGGGCGTTTCGCATCCATTGGAAGCGTCGGAGCCGCTGTAATCCTACTGTTCATTCGGATGATTCCGTACTCATCCATGAAAGGCGATAGACGATATAGCGGACTGGACTTTGAGATTGACACAGCATCTTCGGGACGCAAGAAGTTCCGTTTCATGATTGCTACCTCGTCGGGATAAACCTCAGCTTGTATTTGTCGCCAAAGTAGATGTTCAGCTTTCTGAAGTTCATCCTGTGTCAACAGACATGGGTTTGTTAACTTTTCTCCTTTGAAACGACGAATACTCCGTAGAACAAAGGCAGCTGCTCTCAACAAGCGGTTCCAGTTAGAAAATCTTGCTGAATCTATCAGTGGTTGTTGCACTGTACCATGGAACAAGAAAGCGGAACGAAGCTCAATATCTGTATCTACCTTATCTACTGCAGATGTTTTAGGCCAGTATTCCCGCGACTTGTAGAGGAAATCTGGGGCGTTGTACCAAGGGCTTTTATTGTCAAAACTAGGTCCATCCTTCCATTTAGTGGCAGCATCTGCTACGTTCAATTTAGATGGGATGTAGTTCCACTCATCCACGCTAGTCGTCATAAGGATCTCCCCAACTCTAAACGCAACAAACTGGTGGTATCTACGACTATCTGATCTCAACCAAGAGAGTACGGTTGTAGAATCAGACCAAAGATATCTCTTCGTTATAGTAAGATCCAAGGAGGATAAGACGTTGTCCAGCAACCTCGCTCCAATCATTGCCGCCTGTAGCTCAAGTCGAGGTATCGATAAAGGCTTTAATGGTGCGACTTTTGTTTTTGCGGCTACTAGTGCGCATCTTGGCTGACTGTTGTCTTCGAACCGGAAGTAAAGTACTGCTGCGTAGGCCGATTCGCTAGCATCGACGAAGAGATGAGCCTCTAAGTTATCCATAGCGATGCTTGCCACGTTTGGAAAGAAACACCGTGGCACTATCACCTCGTCCAAGCGCTGCATGTATTGACACCAATATTCCCACTTTTCTTGGAGTTCAGCAGCTATTAGTTCATCCCAATCCGTTCCTGATCTCCATATTAGCTGCATGAGAATTTTTCCGTGCACGACAAAGTGAGAAACAAGCCCCAGCGGGTCATACACCGACATCACTGCTTTCAAGACTTGTCGTTTAGTTGGAGTAACAGAACTCTGAATTAGCGCTTTAATCTCATCTTTCATTATGCTCAGGTCAAATGTGAAGACATCTTCTGTCGGCCTCCACACCATCCCCAATACACGTTCCGTATCCGAGGACTTCTCCAGGTTCATTGACACCTTTTGGGGGACTTGTCGTTCTCCTATCCTAGCAAGAACTTCCGTGGAGTTTGAACAGAAGTTCCGGATCTCGAACCCCGCCTGTGAGTGTACGTACTTCACTTCGTTGATCAGCTGCACCGCTTCTGACACCGTGTCCACGCTATCTAAGAGATCGTCCACGTAGTGGTTTTCCACAATCGCCTTCACTGCCCTAGGAAATTTATCGGTAAACTCCGCAGCATTTTTGTTTTTTACAAACTGCGCTAGACTAGGAGAGCAGCTTGCGCCAAATGTTGCTACGTCCATCACATAGATTTGAGGAGGTGTTTCCGGGTTCGAACGATACAGAAACCTTTGCGATTGTTTGTCCAAATATCGTATAGAGATTTGATGGAACATTTCCCTTATGTCGCCGACCACCGCGATGTTCTTTTGCCGAAAACGGAGTAAAACGGAGAGTAGCGCAACCAGGAGATCCGGACCTTTGATCAACATATCGTTGAATGACAATCCTCCTGCTTGTGCTTTGGCATCCCATATGAGCCGAATTTTGTCAGGTTTTTTCGGATTTTGCACCACACCCAGCGGCAAATACCATACTCTGCTCGGGTCTGTTGTTTGAAGTTCTTCGGGAGTGATACGATGTGCGTATTTCTTGTCTTCGTACTGTGCTATCATTTCCCTTACTTTGACTTTCAGGTGTTGGTCTTTGTTCAACCTCGACTCAAGAGCCTTCAGGCGGCGTACTGCCATCGGGTAGCTGTCTGGAAAGGCAAAATGGTCGTACCTCCACAACAGCCCCGTCTCGAAAGACCCGTTCACTCGTCGAGTAGTTGCCTCCATAATTTTTCGAGCGCGTTTTCTTCTTCGGCTTCTGGCTTCACGGTAACGCTCGATTCCTCCACTGCAAAATATTGCTTCATCCAATCATGTAGTTCTCGGTTCTCTATGTCGCGCACGAGGTGAAGGTTTAGCTGCTCCAGTACGCAACCATGATCGGAATTTCTGCCGTAAATACACCAACCCAGACGAGTTTTAGTCGCCACGGGCCCGTTGTCTCCTCCCTCTCGTAATCGAAGCGATGTTAGAAGGCGAACATGTTCTAATCCGATGATAATCCCCGGTGTGGCCGTTGTATAACTGCGAATCGGTAAACCCTTTAGGTGTGGATATGTTTGCTGTAGCATTTCATAGTGCATGCTCTGACTTGGCAGTAAAAGTTCATCGACAGTTCGCACGTTGTTGAGTTGGAATTTTCCCGTATCTCCAGAAATGACAACCGTAACCCGTTGAGATCCTTTCACTTCCCTTGAAATATTGCCAGTCCAACTCAAAGACAGGTCGTCGGTTGGTCCAGTGATACCAAGAACCGATGCGATTCCAGCCTCGAGTAGTGTTGATGACGATCCATCGTCCAAAAAAGCGAAAGTTTTAATTGTTTTGCCGTTGCCATGGATGGTTACAGGTAAGTAGCGAAACAAGGAGTATGTCATGGAGTGGTGTAGATTATGGTGTACAATACTTCTGGCGTCATTAGTTGACAGCAATGTACTGGCTGATTCCACTTCATCTTGTAGTACATTTTTTGCTGAATGCAACAACTGGTTGTGATGGAACCTGCATCCTTCGACGCCGCATTCTTTGTTGGAGCGGCAGGGCCACTTGCGATGTGGTATAAGACAGCTTCTACATAGGTTCTTTTGCTTTACCGCCTTCCACCTACCATTAAGATCAAGCGTCTTAAACTGGACGCAGCTTGCAATTTCGTGATTCGAGCATTCACAGTACGCACAAGTTTTCTTAGCCGGTTCTATCGACCATTTTCTTTCTGTGGCTTCAGAATTAGTGGACCGCAGCTCTTCGGTGTGCACGTAGAGTTTCTGTTTATCTTGCCCAGTTTTATTGGATTTTGGATAAGTATCTACAGGAAACGTGACATCCGAAGCCATTACGACCAGCTCGGTCATAAAAGCGCCGAACGTTGTTAGATTCACATTTTCATTCCTTCTTTTAAAGCGCGACCAGTCCATTTTTATTGAAGGGGGGAGCTTTTCGACCAGCTCAAGAAGCAGGGTTGGGTTCCATAGATGGTCGTTCAAATTTGCGATGCACATGTGATCCACTGCATTCTGGACAGCAAGTCCAAATGTAATTATCGATGGAAGATTATCAGCTTTCGGAGGCGGAACAGCGCGCAATGAACGTAGAAGGGAATGAATGAGAATTTCAGGTCTGCCATACAATCTTCGTAGTGTGTCTATTACGGAAGGCACCGATTGTGGTAATAACAATCTGCTCCTAACAGCTTCCAAAGCGTTCCCTTTCAGGCATCTTTGCAATCTTGCCAAATTCTCCGCATCCGTATACCCACAGGCGTTCGTAGAGTTGCAAAACGAGCTATAAAACATAGGCCATTCTTGAGGATCTCCCGAAAAGTTTGGTAGTTCCTTTGGCATGACATGCCTGGCCGCTAGTTCCTCCGCCGAAGGTCCTGCTCTTTGTATCACAGCAGCAGGAAATTGTGACGACTGTGTTCTTCCATCAGCTGTCGTCAAATTTAGTCCAGCTTCAAAGGAAGACGGTTGCTGAATGTGATTGTGTTGGTATTCAGGTGGCAGTGCACTGTTCGTGCTCACAGAACCACCACTGTTGACTGCATGAGCTTGTGTAGACGAGAAGATGTGATTCTGGTTAGTCCACGGAGCGATGTACGTTGAAGGCACCATAGAATTAACGACATGTGAATCACGAGTAATAGGGATGTGTATGGATTCGGTTTGTGTAGCGAACGAGATGGGGTTCTGGTTAGACCATGACGGAGTGACATTCTCTGTTGGAGTACCGCCGCTGGCCGATTTGTCTTGGTTGGAATGATAACATTACGAATACCTCTAAGACTACCGGCTGGGACAAGATTATATGACCCCGAAACAGCTTTTGTCCCTGGGATATGCAGAGTGGAGATACTATCAGCTAGGGAAGTCATCTGACTGGAGACTTTCGGAGTCGAACTACTCGGAATAAAATTAGCAACATAACTACCTAATCCTGGGTACTGACCAAACGTGCTGCTACTTATCACTACAGATGGCAATGTTGCTGTTACCGTTACCAGATTATTGTTGGTGCTTGATAAGACTCCAAAACAAGTCGAAGGTAAAGTGTCACTGAATCTAACACCGCTAGAAGAGGTCAACGGTGTTTTACTAATAGCTAACGCTGCACATCTGCCCACTGGTTCGGAGCCTATTGCTTCGAGAGGCATCGATATTTTGCTTACGCTGGGCGGGATAATACCACTGACCACCGGCGTTGAATGGGGGACGGACTTTACATGGTTTCTTGTCGGAAAAGTAGCGACATTAACCATCTCGATGGAATCGACGCCCAACGTCGAGCGGCAGTGTGAAGTTTTGGATGTACTCACCGGTGTCCTTTGAAAGGTGATTTCAGTGGAAGAAACTACTTTACCGTGTTGTTGAGGAAATTGTGGGGGAACAATCGCATTAATAGAACTCTTCGGTTCAAACGCTGGGCCACTAGGAGTAACATCTGAGGCCATTATCGCCGAATCGTTCATCGTCGACGCCGCTATTGGTAGTGCGGTTTTGGAGAGACTAAACCGCTGAGCTGCTTCCGATGACACAACTGATGGCAACACGCTACTAGTTGACACAGCTACTACTTGTTGAACTGCGCCGACTTGGTGCTCACTAAGCCACATCTGAACTTTCTCTCGGCTTGCTCTACTACTTAATTGGCTTCTTCTGCTGACTCCGTCTTCCGCATCGTCTGCTTCTGCCATAAGCAGATCGTACTTTTTCTTCAGAAAATGTTCCTCTTCTTCCGCTAGCATTTGTCGCACAGCCGCTTGAGCCGCCTGTTCCTCTAGGATTCTCTTCATCCGCAATGTTTTTTGCTCCTCCATCATCTTCAGGCTTAATTCAGTTCGGGTGGAACGTCGACTGGTAGACGATCGATTCATAGACCTCCGTGACTGAGAGGCTCCATCATCTTCCCGCATTCGACATTCATCGCACTTCCACGTACGATCCGGATCGGCGATTGAATCCGTTACACCCGCACATCCGAAGTGTACCCAAGTGTCACATCCATCACAACCCACGAGGTGATCGGCTGCATCAGGTCGATCGCATTTAGTGCAGTGTTTTGCAGTGGTGTCCATTCTAGGCTGGTGCACCAAAAAATCTTTGAAGATTATTCGGATAAGTTTTCGGGTAAGCGTGGACACAAGTCTGATAGCAGCATACGCAGCTTCAAAGCTGTAATTATATTTTTTGTTAGGATATCGTTTTACAGAGATAATCAAACTTACATTTTTGTGTTTACGTATAATGAGTATTGCCCGAAACTCGCACCTTGAGAATTTATCTTCCGACCTAACGTGCTACAGTATTATCCTAGTTATTTAAGTTCAGTAGATTTAAATGATTTACATATAGGATAAGTTTTAGAATGCATGTACTCACTTGTAGGTTCTACAATTAATAACGAATCTAACCGTACAATTTCAATTAAGCCAATTCAGCCGTACTATTATAGTTTATATGTTCCTGTGATGTACAAGGGTTAGGGTTTAGCATGTAAGAATCAAATAAGATATGTAGTACTACCTAGTTCATGAAACTTTGTTCATGCTAATTTCTAATTCAACTGCACTAATTTTTAATAAGAACGTAATTTAAGGTAGATTTTAAATTCAATAATAGCTGATAATATAATTATAAACTTTTCTCGATTCTGAAGCTCATCCAGCACGTACACGTTGTTGCTTTTGATCGTTCTCTTTCATTACCACATCATTGTTTTGGCCTCTTCGACCTTCCACTGACAAACAGATCTGGGCGATACGGATCTCACTCAGTCATCGAACGAGAATGCCCTGTGGTTTCGTTACAGCTCGGAAGCCTCCTTTCAAGAGGCTCGGAAGCCTCCTTTCAAGAGGCTCGGAAGCCTCCTTTCAAGAGGCTCCAGGAAGCCTCCTTTCAAGAGGCTCAGAAGCCTCCTTTCAAGAGGCCTGGAAGCCTCCTTTCAAGAGGCTCAGGCCTCCTTTCAAGAGGCTCGGAAGCCTCCTTTCAAGAGGCTCAGGCCTCCTTTCAAGAGGCTCAGAAGCCTCCTTTCAAGAGGCTCAGAGCCTCCTTTCAAGAGGCTCAGGAAGCCTCCTTTCAAGAGGCTCGGAAGCCTCCTTTCAAGAGGCTCAAAGCCTCCTTTCAAGAGGCCTCGAAGCCTCCTTTCAAGAGGCTCCAGCCTCCTTCAAGAGGCTCAGGAAGCCTCCTTTCAAGAGGCTCAGAGCCTCCTTCAAGAGGCTCGGAAGCCTCCTTTCAAGAGGCTCAAGCCTCCTTTCAAGAGGCTCAGAAGCCTCCTTTCAAGAGGCTCAGAAGCCTCCTTTCAAGAGGCCCGGAAGCCTCCTTTCAAGAGCTCAGAGCCTCCTTTCAAGAGCTCAGAGCCTCCTTTCAAGAGGCTCAGAAGCCTCCTTTCAAGAGGCTGGAAGCCTCCTTTCAAGAGGCTCAGAGCCTCCTTTCAAGAGGCTCAGAAGCCTCCTTTCAAGAGAGCTCAGAAGCCTCCTTTCAAGAGGCTCAGAAGCCTCCTTTCAAGAGCTCGGAAGCCTCCTTTCAAGAGGCTCAGAAGCCTCCTTTCAAGAGGCCTCAGAAGCCTCCTTTCAAGAGGCTCAGAAGCCTCCTTTCAAGAGGCCTCAGAGCCTCCTTTCAAGAGGCTCAGAGCCTCCTTTCAAGAGGCTCTCAGGAAGCCTCCTTTCAAGAGGCCTGGAAGCCTCCTTTCAAGAGAGCTCAGAAGCCTCCTTTCAAGAGGCTCAGAAGCCTCCTTTCAAGAGGCTCGGAAGCCTCCTTTCAAGAGGCTCAGGCCTCCTTCCAAGAGGCCTGGAAGCCTCCTTCCAAGAGGCCTCGAAGCCTCCTTTCAAGAGGCCTCAGAAGCCTCCTTTCAAGAGGCTCAAGCCTCCTTTCAAGAAGGCTCAGAGCCTCTTTTCAAGAGGCCTGGAAGCCTCCTTCCAAGAGGCTCAGAAGCCTCCTTCCAAGAGGCCTGGAAGCCTCCTTCCAAGAGGCCTGGAAGCCTCCTTCCAAGAGGCTCAGAAGCCTCCTTTCAAGAGGCCTCGGAAGCCTCCTTTCAAGAGGCTCAGAAGCCTCCTTTCAAGAGAGGCTCAGGAAGCCTCCTGTCAAGAGGCCTCAAAGCCTCCTTTCAAGAGGCCTCAGCAGCCTCCTTTCAAGAGGCTCAGCAGCCTCTTTTCAAGAGGCTCGGCAACCTCCTTTCAGGAGGCTCGGAAGCCTCCTTTCAAGAGGCCTGGAAGCCTCCTTTCAAGAGGCTCAGAGCCTCCTTTCAAGAGGCTCAGGCCTCCTTTCAAGAGGCTCAGAAGCCTCCTTTCAAGAGGCTCAGAAGCCTCCTTTCAAGAGGCTCAGAAGCCTCCTTTCAAGAGGCTCAGAAGCCTCCTTTCAAGAGGCTCAGAAGACTTCTTTCAAGAGGTTCTGCAATTCTCTTTTCAAGAGGCTCAGAAGCCTCCTTTCGAGAGGCTCAGAAGACTTCTTTCAAGAGGCTCGAAAGCCTCCTTTCAAGAGGCTCAGAAGACTTCTTTCAAGAGGTTCGCAATTCTCTTTTCAAGAGGCTCGCATATATTTATTCAAGAAGCTCGGAAACCTCTTTTCAGGAAACTCCTAAGCCTTATTTCAAGAGGCTCGGAATTATTTCAAGAGGCTTGGAAGCCTTTTTTCAAGAGACGCAGGAACTTTCTATCAAGATACTTGGAATCCTATTTCAGAGGACTCGGAAGCTTCCAAAAGTCCTTAAAGACTTGTGCGAAGCTTGATGTATAAACATTAATTTGAACTCGTAAGTTCCACGGAATAACGAAAATTTCAGACAACTTTTTGGATATCATGTTAGTTTTCAGACCCGTTTCTAATATATCTTATGAGTTATGCTTATTTTTATTTTTATCAATTAAATCATAAGTTCAAAGAGGTACCCCTCAAGAAAAAGGTTGAGAACCGCTGTGATTGAGGTTCACAGTACCGGACATGGATATGTTGGTGTATTGTTTATAAGAAGAATTTGACAACATCTCGATCTGCGAGCTGATCCAAAGGTTTACATCATTCTGACATTCGTAATTAATATGCGAGGAGGATACCCGGATGTATACTTTTCAGAGTCTCTTACATGGATGAGTAACGTCAGCAGTATAAAGACAAACGAGCAATCGAATGAATCAAACAGAAACAAAACTATAGTCGATAATTGAAAAAGCACCTGAAAATGCGAAGCAGCTGGAGAAAATAGAAGTAAAAGACATTTTATCTGGATTCACTTCAATAAGTAATTTATGGGATGGGATTAGATGCAAGTACTTACAAAAAAAGTCGACGAAGAAAAATGGAAATAATTTTTTTTCGCTGTGACTTGATCCTATGGTAGGCTCCCAGTCTAGACTGAAACCAATTTCGGTAATGGGACATACTCGCTATTAATTATTTGCCTTTCATTGCAATTGTTGTGTCTCCAATCAAATGAGATGAAAAGTGAGAAATTTAATCAACAATAACATTGTAGTGTATACACGGTCAAACCCATTTGAACCTGGATTCAACTCGTCGGTGTTAACATAGAACGGTCTATGTAACAAAGATAGATACAATAAGATAATAATTGCGTTTGACCAAGAGTTTCTTCAGCTACAATTTGCTATGCATACTATTGAAGTTAGTGAAACATCATTGTGTTGTAGCCCACAGTTGGAAGTATTCTAGAAAATAACGATTTCTACATTCCGTGTTTTAAGCAAACTTCACATTAGGTATCGCAAAGAGTCATATTTTTAGGTTTTTAGATAGTAATTTAGGTTAATGTTCATTCTATAAAAAAAAACCAAGTGTAGTGTATGAGATCAAGATTATAAAGCTATCAGGAATAAAACAAAATTGATTCTCTTTACTAAAACGTGGTTTTTAAATTAATTAATTTCCAATTAGAATATACTCTTCCGTGAAGTATTTCTAACGCACATGGAGCGAACTATTTTAGAATGCGAGAAAATTGAATTCAATCAACTATGCAAATATTTCAGAATGATCGTGTAGAAGAGAAGTGACATTCAGTTTACTGAGCATTGTAGCGACGAACGGTCGAGTCTGAAAAACTCGCCCGGGTCACGACAATGGCGCAGTCGGTAGGATTGACCCGGGCGAGTGTTTCAGACTCGACCGTTCGTCGCGTCGCTACAATGCTCAGCAAACTGAATGTCACTTCTCTTCTACACGATAATTCTGAAATATTTGCACAGTGGATTGGATTCAATTTTCTCGCATTCTAAAATAGTTCGCTACATGTGCGTTAGAAATACTTCACAGAAGAGTATATTCTAATTGGAAATTAAGTAATTTAAAAACCACGTTTTAGTAAAGAGAATTAATTTTGTTTTATTCCTGATAGCTTTGTAATCTTGATCTCATACACTACACCAAGCAATGATGTTAATTTTTAAACAGTTAACAAAATTAGGCGACGAAATTGGTGTTGTATTTCTTTGCTTCACGATGAGATGAATATGAGATAAAAAACGGAACAGTTCCCCCATATGAAGTCACGTGATTTATAAAATAGTAAAGTAAGTATATGAAGATACTACATAAACGTATTATGACCTCAAAATTATGACTCAAAGACTCATTGCCGATTCGCCAGAGATACTGAAAACAGCTTCATAACAAGTCAATACAAACCTATTACGATAGTAACTATCTGGCGAATACAAAAAAAGTGGTAGTTATTTCGGTCTGACCCAACACCAATCACTGGAAAATTGAACGGCAGTAAATACCGTCACTCCAAAACGACACGATGGAAATAACAAAGCTCGTTAAACATGATACTCCTCTAGGAATATGTACTCTACATGATGAACGCCGTCGTATTCCCACTATAACGATTAGCCGGCAGCAGAATGAGCGCCACCAATCAGGAACGGTCATAAATTTTCAATTATCATCTATCGATTTTTCATCAAGCCCTGGTCCGCACTTCCTGAATATAATTTAGTGCGCGGGGTGGAGAGCCACCCACTCGAATGGACCCGGCTCTTTGGTTATTGATTTCCACGTTAGACCATCGTTTCCTCGTGTTTATGCCCCCTTCCACCAATCAGGGAAATCAGAGCAAAACGCCTTCCATCGGTTTAATTCATATTCCCTAGTAGGACGACTATAGGTTTATGTTATTTGAAACAAATTCAATATAACAACCACAGAAGGTGTGTGGGCTAAAACATGCTTCATTATAATATTATATTAATGTTTAAACTCTTGGTAGTACTAATATAAAATCCGCTAAATCTTATTGTGTAATGTTTTAACAAGTCTGTATAACGAATTTAGCATTTAATCTCACTACTTTATTACTTGCATTTGAGTTTTCAGTTTCTCTTACCTGGCTCGACTACTTCAAAACGTTTCTACCCTTGGGCTATTTCTTTTCCATCGGGTGCGTTTTGAGCTATCGGCCTACAGACTATCATGACACGTCGTTGGCAGAATACACTGACCAGTCGATCTATAGTCTATGGTGATTTCTCAAGTGCATGTAAGGCTAAAAGGGAGTTAGACAGCACATATTAGATTCCAGGAAAAATAGCTCACTTGACTAGTTCCGTTATGCTCCTAGAGGGTGCTTGGTGCTACTATCAAGTTCATTGCATGCGTATAATGGAGATTTTAGAAGGATGCATCACAGGAAAGTTGAATACCTTTACGTAATAAACAATTTTGTGTTAAATAATGGATTTGCGTTTTATTGATTTAAGGAAAGCCTAAATTGACTCATCTAATAATGATACAGTATTTTTCGCGAGTACTAATGTACCACAAGAAAGCTGATTGTTTCCTAAAATGAATTGTATTTTAAAACTTCTGGTTAAACACTCAACTTTGGCAACTTGTCACTTTTTCTGTTTGTGTGTGCCACGAGAACGGATGTGGGGCCGGGTCGGGCACATCTTACGTAGAGGTGGAAACGAAATTTGTAAACAAGCATTTGACTACAACCCAGCTGGACATCGCAGCAGACCATAATACTCAAGGTTCGGTAACGACCATGAAGAAAAAATGAAGTCGATCGAGGTTTAACCTGGCAACAGCTGAATGAAGATCTTTCAAGTCTTCCTTTTGCACACCCTGTGATGCACACAGCCGTTATCTGAATAGTGACGTAAACGCCATTTTCTAATAATGTTTCTAACAAACTTTTTTAACGTGTTTGTTGTGATTTGGCTCATACGACATTTTGCCAAATTATGGTAGCACAGGACCCAAAAGTAAGTACATATGTAATTTGAATTACCATACTATAAGTATCTGAACATAAGGGCCCTCCTTAGCCGTGCGGTAAGGCGCGCGGCTACAAAGCAAGACCATGCTGAGGGTGGCTGGGGTCGATTTCCGGTGCCGGTCTAGGCAGTTTTCGGATTGAAATTGTCTCGACTTCCCTGGGCATAAAAGTATCATCGTGCTAGCCTCATGATATACAAATGCAAAAATGGTAACCTGGCTTAGAAACCTCGCAGTTAATAACTGTGGAAGTGCTTAATGAACACTAAGCTGCGAGGCGGCTCTTTCCCAGTGTGGGGATGTAATGCCAATAAGAAGAAGATGAAGAAGATGATGAAGTATCTGAACATATAAAATGCATAAAAAAATCTTATTCGATTACTCTTTGCAGTCTCATTCAGAATCTCAGGAGTAACAATTAAAACAAAAATGTAGTGGAATAATTGGAACATATGTCAAAGCTAGGGCATGTTATTAGATCAATCATTGATTTTGCCTCCTTAATTAGCACCGAAACAACCGGTTCATACTAAATAACTTGATATTTCGTTTAGATAAAGTACCTCATAGAGTGATTGAGTTATATTTTCCACTTTTTTCAACCAGGGCACCACTTCATTTGCTGTTCTATCCGAAAAATGTTCGAAACTAGGTGAATTATCGTCATTAGGACACAATTACGGTAATCAGGTGGAGTAGAATTGATGAGAATCAGATAACTTGCTACTACGGTTGGAATCGTTTATTCGATTGCTGAACTAGAACAAGAGTCTTGGATCCGAACAATTTGTTCTCTTTTAAAGTACCGGAAAAGCTAGATTTATTGCTTTCTTTGGCATATTTTGCTACTAATGACATAACCAAGTTATTTTTTTAGTGAATGAAGCGTCACCGTGAGATAAAAAGTACCGAATTTTTGACATATTTTTGCTTTGCAATGGTGAAAATTCTTTGATTGAGAGGAAGATGATTAAACGAAATATTTTAGTTTTCCTAAAACAATCAGCATGAAATGCTTACCACAATTTATATTTGCTTCTAAATAGGCAGCTCACCCAACTTGATTATTATACGAAAATCTTCAATTCTACTGCACTTTAACCCAGTCAGCAAACAAACCCCAGAACTGTAACAGCACAATAAAATAAAACATCAATAATCCCACCATCAAGACAATAATCATTTTTGGGTGGATCAGCGAGTCGTAATCCGCTGTCTGAAGCCTGACAAATCTACATATTTCAAAGCGCACTTGGAACTTGTTCACTTTGTTACAGCTACCTACTTATGTGCTTATCTGCATGACTTGGCTGGAGTGCGGCGCTGGCGCTGTTGTATGATGGCATTTTTTTCAGACAGTCACGCGATCTGAGTACCGAACATGATGCAAATAGTTACTGGATGGCTATCATAACAATGCACACGACTAAAATTCCCATTTCGGGGAATGATTTTGTTTACATTTCAATTACCGTCATGCACTTGAATTTTTGACTTAAATAAATGGGGAAAAATAACTTTGCAAGTAATGGTACATCGGCCAGCTGCAAAGAAGGTAAGGGTAATGGATTTCTCAGACTTACGCTGGCATAAATGAAAGCATGTACATAATCGAAGAATCACTTCAGAGTCCCGAGGGTTGGGGGGCTGCTGGTGCTGAGCGTAGGTACAGTGACTTGTGAAGCACGGGTTGAATCAGTTGTCCTGACACGATCCGACACTGAGCAGCACGGAAAGGTGAGAATATTTTATTTCTACAACTCAGACACGCAACCCATTTTAAAATGGCGTTTTTATACCGAGTTGTAGTTAGGCACATCAGGCCAAATTGGAAGGTTGTGCCTGTGAATGACTGGGTACGTACGAAGCTTTCACTTCGAAAGTATTGTGCCTGCACGGAAACCAGTTGAACATTCTGCGGCTGCTTCGTTTAAGTAACAAGCCATGGGATTTGATGGATGCTTTGGTTAGTTTGGTAATGATGATGATTGGTTTATTGACTTTGTTTACAAGTTGCATGTGAATTGCAATTCATTTCAGAAATCGTTATGAAAGCACTTTTTATGGAATCAATTGAGTTTTTTTTATCATTCATGAAAAAAAAATACAAGCAACATTCAGAAAAAAAAAACTTCATGAAATATGAAAGTAATTGAAAATAATAATTAAAGGAATCAATCTAATGATTTAAAAAAAATAGTTTGTTTTTGGAGCGAACGTATGGCCTTTACATATACTTTGTATACGAGAAAGGCAAAACTATACCAGTCTAGCGTCACTTGACGGTGGATACACAACAGTAAAGCACTTGTGACGATTGGGCAAATCAAGCATACGAAAGATATTCAATTTACAAAAAAGAGCTAACCGCGGTGGAGTTTGGTACTTGGGCTCTGGTTCTGGCTGGTTTCTGCAAACGTCACCTTCACGTGGTCTTGTTGCGTGGAAGTTGCCTATCTATGGAGAGTAGGAGATTGTGGAATCGAGTTCTACCAAGTCACGTGGATTATTTTTGCAAGATCTTTAATATTATATATTTTGCGATACTGCTATCAACTAAATGATTAACAGGTCATAAATAAAACCCGAGCGAGATCGGGCAGATTCGTCTAGTAAAAAAATAACGAATAACACGTTATGCCAAAAGCCTTCTTCTTCGTAATTGTCATTACATCCCCCACTGGGACATTGACGCCTCGCAGCTTAGTGTTCATTAAGCCATTTCACGGTTATTAACTGCGAGGTTTCTAAGTCAAGATACCATTTTTTGCATTCGTATATCATGAGGCTAACACAATGATACTTTTATGCCCAGGAAAGTCTAGAAAATTTCCAACACGAGAATTTCCAAGACCGGACCGGGAATCGAACAAAGTTACCCCCAGCGTGGTCTTGTTTTGTTGCAGTGCGTCTTACCGCACGACTAAGGAGGAATCCTCGACCAAAAGCCATTTAGCCGAATTCCATTTGGCCGAACTGAGCGTTTGGCCAAAACCGTTATTAAACCGAAAACTGCTTGGTCAAAAGCGACATACAGCCGAACAGGACATACAACCGAACTGGTCATTTGGCTGAAAAAGTCGTTTGACCTAACATGCCATTTAGCGGAAAATGCTGTTCAGCCGAAATGGTCGTTTAGCAAAAGGAGGAACGCTTGAGCGAAAATTTCGTTTGGCTGAAAATGTCATATGACCAAAAATGACGATTGGGCGAAAATGTCGTTTAGCCGAAATGGGCATTAGGCAGATAGGGCCATTTGGTCAAAAATGTCATTTGACCGAACAATCTATGTCTATGTCGGTGTTACAGAACAACACGGAGGTCCTGAGCAAAACCAAATGTAATGTCATATCCCAGGTCGCTCGTCGCTGTGCCGCCAATCACCAGTCTCCCTAAACAACGCCGCATACGCAATAGTGAAAATTCTGAAATTATTAATGATAATTTTGAAGTGGGAAGTAGAAAAATTTGAAGTGAGAAATGAACCTCACTTCTCACTCCCCATTTATTACTTCTCATTTTAGAGTATATTTCCCGACACTTTTTCTTGTCCCCGGATTCGTGGTAGAAAATGTTGCACGTCCCAGGAAATTCCAGGTTCCCTGAATTTTTCCTAATATTGAAACAAATCCTTATTACGGTGCTATTCCAAGAAAAAAAAACCCAGATTAATCCACCTAGCGATGGTTATGTCTTTCTGAGCGTTATAAAATGAAACAAGGAAAACACATTAGATAAGTCAAAGTAGCACTTTGGGAAAATAGATTTTATTATTTCCATCATTGAGCATGAGCATGAGCATGATTGACCGCCCACGGTTGCTACTCCGTTATTGCCAGGCCAGCTGTAATTACACAGAGAACCAACAGATGAAGTTTGGGACTAACATCATCTTCAATGTGTAAGAACTGAAAGAACTGGTGACCCAAATATAAGCAATACCAGCGCTGACCGTGTCCGAATGCAGGTCAATTGGGGAATACGTAGGAAATTTAATATATGGAGTAGGGAGTGTGACACTGTCTGCCGTTTATAGCGTGTACAAATTTTCACTTTTTGATTAGAGTAGAGTGGGGCAAGAGTACGCACTTAGTTTTCAATCGATCATGTGGTGTCGATGATTCATATACTCTTCCTTTATGTTACCCAGTGGAAAAAATATTGAAATTATTGAGATTCGTTTTAGTAGAACCCTTATTGCAAGACAAGTGAAAAACGCACTCTTACCCCACCGGTGGGGTAAAAGTGCGCATCGGGTGGGGTAAGAGTACGCATTTATCCAATTATGTGCTTTAAGTATATATTAACACAAATAAGAGTTAATAACATTTAATTGATGTTTAATGAGCATATATTAGGGAATGTTTAAAGATTACGTAACTCTTAAAGGGGGAGGGGGACCTAAAAATGTGCACTTTCATACGAAAAACCATTGTTTTTATATATACAAAAAACTACAGAGGTAAAAATATATATCAGGTTTCGCGTGGCACATACAAAGGTATTTTCCTTAAACAAAGTCCACCAATCACGTAACGAAAAATTTGGCTATTTCATCACCCCTCCCCCATCCCGTAACTTACACTATTTGTATGAATCCTCTAAAAATTATAAGGATCGTCACACATCTCACAACCCCTCCCAGCTAAACGTTGTGTAATTTATGAATGTTTCTTTTGATTCAATGAAATTATCATTTAGATGAAATTGGGTTTACGTACTATGCTTAGGTGTACAACAAGTCCTAATACCATTTCATTACTTCGCTTCAGTGCTTTGTTCGCTAAGTCCTTTCTAACACCGAATTACTTCAACTTATCCTAAAAACTTGTGATAATTCCAAATTCTGTCCCTTTTTTCTTAGTTGTGGATCTTTACGCTTTGGAAGAAGTCTTATTTCGGCCAGAGATACGGGTTTAACATCATAACTTGAAGATTCATATGCGTACTCTTGCCCCACCGGTTCCTGCGTACTTTTACCCCACAGTCCCAAAAATTATTCAAGTAATGGTTTTGACTTCTTGGAAAACCAATTGGATTGGTGTTCTGTACCATAAAGTACTCTATACAATAGGTTATCGAAATGGTATAATGTTCACCTGATTAAACGTATATATGGTAATGAAACACTAGTTGCGGAAATCCAATTATTTTTAGCAAAATGACCAAAAAGTTATCTAACGCCATATCTCCCTTGTTGTTTATTCAAATCGTTTACAATTACACATGATAATAGTTGGCCAGAATACCTGTCAAATTGATGCAGTGCTGCTAGTTTATCTTTTTTTATTACCTCAAAAAATCGAAAACGTACTCTTACCCCACGCGCACTCTTGCCCCACTCTACTCTAACTTACTCACCCGCACAATGCAGAACAAAATTTCGATGACCAGCCGATCGTTTTGCTTTTCGCACAAAGCAAAGCTAAATTTCGACAACCGGCCTATCGCTCTCGGAAATAGGTTTCATTATTTGCATCATTTCTCATATATAAGCATTTATTTCAATGCATTGCAGGTAACGCCTCAAAAAAAAATTTTTTTTTTCGTTTGAAAATTTTTTTTCCAAGGGAGGACCCTTGGCAAAAAACTATATTTTGTTAATAACTCCGGAGCGCAATATCCGATCGGTCTAATTTTCAATAGGTTCTAACTAGGCCACAATCTGCGTCGAATGTTGCGAGAAAATTGAATAATGCCAAGTACAAAAAAGTTGGTCTCTCTTTTTTGTACACATACACACACACATACAGACATCACCTCAATTCGTCGAGCTGAGTCGATTGGTATGTAGCACTATGGATCTCCGAGCCTTCTATAAAAGTTCTGTTTTGGAGCGGTTCTATACTGTCGCTAACCGCAAGTTGAGCACATATTGATATGGACGCCATATACAGATGTGCTCGACTTGCGATTAGCGGCAGTATAGCCGTATACTAAGTATACGGGAAAGGCAAAACGATTTGGGCAATGCTTGTCAGTAACAGTAACAGTAATTTTTCAAGACTACGAATTTAAAGAACCGTACCGTACATAGAACTGAAACAATGGTGGATCATTTGCTTTTTTCTGCTGGACAATCGACTTCAATTCCAGCACTGTTTAAACATCATTTGTCCAAATTTTGAATTTTGGAAATGAGAGTAGAAAAACATGTGGTGAATTTAAAATTCACCACGGGCTTCATTGTATAATTACCTTAACCGATATGCCTTTAGGTGATTATGCAATCAAGCCATGTGGTGAATTTCAAATTCACCACATGGTTTTCTACTCAAAAGTTCAAATCTAGCGTAATAATATTCGTACAATGCTGAAATTAAAGTCGAATTGATTAGCATAAGTAAGCAACAGAGCTACGGATAATTCATTTCCATGGGCGTTGTGGTTCTCTCAATTCGAGCTCTTGAAAAATCACTAAAAAAAGCGCGTGGTTTCCAAGATGGCTGATTTGTGGCTTTGTTGTATAACCACTTCAATTAATTGCATATCATTCAGCAACTCGGCCGTTCGAAAATCATTTTATTTTAAATATCTTGGAAAGTAGGAGGTTGAGGGTTCGAGTCCCTCCAAGACACGTGGATTCTTTTTCGCATATTTCATATCAATTTGTCCATTTCGAAACATGTGCTGTGCATATGCACAGCCAAGATATTTAACAAAATAAAACGATGTGCGTAACTTTTCCATTGTCTAATCCGTTTTGAGCTCCGCAATAATGATATGAAACTTCACGGCATTTTGCTGGAGAAGTTGAAAAATCATTAAGTTGTTTTGAAGAAAACCATCAACATCACTTTCGAATCGATCTATAGTGCGGCGCCACAAACAACCCAACAGTTGAATCGGGAACCTTACAATACCTATTTTTGTATGCACAAAATCGATTTTATTTTCGGTAGAAGTATTTCGCAGAGAATAAAATTTACGTTGGTTTCGAACGTTTACACCATTGATCAAATATGTTCAAGCTATAACTCATATCATAATTACGTTATTTAGTAATACTTGTATTTGCATTACATTTGACCTATAGTTTTTGAGATAGATATTTGTGGAGTTTTTTCATTTGCCTTTTAAGGACATAGTTGGAAGAGTACCACAATGGCAGCCAATATGCCACCTGACCTTCCACGGGCCAAACCCCACACCTCCGCACTCCTCTCCACCAACATTCAGATGCATCGAACAGCATCGAACAAAAGTTTAATATTCAAATTACTAACCTGTTCACAGCATATTTCCTTACTTCCCGTGATAATGAACATGTTTCTTCAATGAATCCTATGTATTCCGGCTCGAATTGTAGCATAAATTAGCAGTTTCGTGCCAATTTAATAGCCGTTCGCGATTTGTTGGGTTCATCACTGCACTTCACTTCTTCTCAAAGGGCATTGAAAAATTCAAGTTTTTACTCACTTCTCCGCACATGAGCAGCCCGAAATGTTGATAGAATGCAAATTAAACACCACTTTTTGATATCAGTCACTTATTTGAACCGAAAACTTAGTATAAACTGCTGGATTTGCCCGAAAAAAAAACGATTAAAAACTGATCGCGGAGCGAATGTAAACACCGCGGTGCACCGGCACCGGCAGCAGCAAACTAATAAGTAGGGTGGCTCAAAAAATAATTTTGCTTCGCCACGCTCAGTTGATTATGATTTTTAAATTGGGTTTCGGCTGGTTTGAATAGGCTTACCGTGCGCAGGTCGTTTCAGGTTTGTATGACAGTTGATATGGCGAGGTTGAATTTAACATTATTCTGATTCTGGCACTCCGTCATTGGGCGATGGCGAGGGGGGAGACCATATGACGGGATGAAATATTTAAGAGCTTCAACTCCATAGACAATCCATATTGAATGGTCGTTCCAATAGTTGGGAGTCGATTTTAATCGAGGTTGCGATTCTTTCGCATGATATTTAGGCTTCTCAGAAGGCATCAGTGAAACGTGCAATTCAACAAAATACCCAGAATTTGTATGTGATATATATCGCACCAGGGGCAGATACTTCTAGTCTAGTCAAGTCTACACTATCGTACCAGGGGCAGATACTTCATACAAAAAGTGTGACATAAAGGTGAGTGGAGTATAAAATGCTATATTTGCGTTACGTAATCAATGGATCTTTCCTGCGGTGCGGTTTTCGTTCACTGAAGTCTCTGGAATGTTGCTTTCAGCTATGTGGGTTCTCTTTTCGCCAGCGTTTGGAGGGAAAGCGCCGTAGTCAGTGTAATAAAAGGTTTAGTTTCCCATTCTAGTTTTCATACAAACTTGAACCGGCTTGCGCTCAACCAGTTTTTGTTCGAATCGGTTTTTTTTAGGACACTCGGAGCATGGGACGGAATCGAGTGAGCGTGATGGTGCTGGGTCGTTTTTTGAACCACCCTACTAATATTCTTTGTTTTTTTATAAATACAACACCAATACTACTACAGTATATGAAAGTTTTTACTGTACCAATACTATCAAAGCTTTGTTTTGGTACTCAACCCACCTTCACCTTAAACTGAGGATAAGCTCATTTCTTAAAAAAAAAGAATGTCGAGCTTTTGAAAATATCTTTTCTGGGTGCAATACTCATGTCATAACAAAGAATAAATTGTATTGAATCATATTTTCTGTAACAGATATCTACTGAAAGTTCCTGTCCTTTCTATATAGGTATTTCGCGTTTATTTCTCAAGTTTTACGTCGCATGAATTCGACGGAATCGTATGGGGGTTTAAACGTGCAACGTATCAATGTTACAATAATTTGTGTTTCCTAATAAATAAGTAGCCTATTAAACTCGCTAGAATTTTGAATGGGTTTACGTTACATATGAACCGGTATGATGCAATTTATACCTGTCCCAGGAGACACCAAAATTTGTTGTTTGCACATAACATATACCGTGGACCCCCGGTAATATGACCGCTTTTAATCTGAACACTTTTTAGTTTGAACCCGTTCGTTTGAACATCGTTCAAATTGAAAATGGTTCAAACGTCATTTAACACGTGGAATCGAGAGAAGAAAAATGGAACATCGTGAAACGGAATGCAGAATCAAAACAAACCAGCCAAGAGAGCAGCCAGAAACCAGTTTTTCTGATGCAAATAGAGTAACCAGAAGTTCAAATTAAAAATGAGCCCCGTTAGTTTGAATGAGGTACCGTTCAAATTATCGGGGGTCCACGGTAGTCATCTTTTCTGTGGAATGTGGTCCTTCCATGATTTTGGAACGCCAGCGAACCTAGCGGTGGAAGTCAAGCTTTACTGAAAAACGCGCATTAGACAGAGTAGCATCACATGCTTTGCTGTCTCTATCTTTCGCCTTGGATATACGGGATTCCCGTTCATTGATTGTTGCTAATTTGTTGCTTGCTAATAAAATTTTTCTAGCTGTTTAAAAGTGCCAATTTTGATTAGCATCAATATTTGCGGCATATCAGCGCTATTACTCGAGATGAAACAAAATAAAGAAAAGAACCAGTAGTCTGAAACCATTTAATTAGGTATAAATAGGGAAAACACTGCAGTTCTCTATGGTGCAATCCACAAATTGAGTATTCTTGCCCCGACAAGGACCAATAGTTTCCGAGCAGACGATATCATTTTTATGTTAACTTCGAAGTCAATCATAGGCAACTGCATGGACAAATAAAATCACCTTAACCTTTCACTTGATAAATCCTCAACAGATTCGCCTTC
The DNA here is from genome assembly GCF_024139115.2 of Armigeres subalbatus. Lineage (NCBI taxonomy): Eukaryota > Metazoa > Arthropoda > Insecta > Diptera > Culicidae > Armigeres > Armigeres subalbatus. The sequence continues at coordinate 168,428,687 of NC_085140.1, forward strand.
TTGGCTGTTGATCAAACAACTGACGTAGACCTGTGCGCTTAGTCGGGTACCTAAACTTGTAGGTGACTCGCAAAATGGGTTTGTTGTGGGACCTGGATACATACTCAAAGCATCCCCATTCATAAAGGATCTGGCATTGGTGCAGGAAAATTATTGCAATTAAGAAATTTCAAGTCAAGTTGCACATTATTTATTTTGACAACATTTATTTTTTTATTTATTTAGATCAACTTATTTAATCAGTTTTCTTTGTTTTAAGATTTGTGCTATTAGAACAGTTGGCTTATAAGGTTTAACTGATTTAGCAAAATAATTAAATCCCAACTGTGAATGCTTTACCGATTTTTTTGTTCCGACTCTCGAGTAAGTAATTTATATTTTGAAATCCATTTCTGTTATACTGACAAAACCACTTGCTGAGCATCAGCAAAGCAAATATTGCTGAGCAAATATTACGAGCATCAGTTAAAAACGCTTCTTATTTTCTTATTCACAGCTATTGTAACCCAGAACTGGGGTGTTGTCGCCTCGCTGCATAGTATTTAGTCAAATTATTTAGTTAAAACGTCAGGTATTTTCAAACATTACGACAATTTTATTTAATTTTATTGTCATGAAATTATTTAATACTGTATTGTAAAAACCTTATTGTGAAATTCCTGGAACTTCTGAGAATATTCGAAGAAGTATCGTTCAAACATTCATTTATGAATTTCTTCGAAAAATACTCCAGAAATTAGTTCAGAAATAAATAAAGAAATTTATTTGATAATTCCTCCAGATATTCCTCCGGAAAGTTTCTTTTAAAAAACCTTAGAAGAGTTCTTCCTAAAATTTGTTTGGGTATTCCTTCGGAGATTCCTTACAAAATTTCTCCGAAAATTCCTTAAGAATTTTCATTACGGATTTCTTCAAAAAATCCTTTACGAATTTCTTTCGGAAATTGCTTAAGGAATGCTTTCGGATTTTGTTCTACGAATTCCTACAATCTCTTTCGGAGACTCCTTGAGGAATTCCTTTGGATGTTTCTTTAGCAATTCCTGTAAAAATTCCTTTAAAAAATCCATTCGTTCTTTTGAGAATTTCTTCGGAATTTTGTTGAGAATTTCTTCGGAAATTTTTCCTTTTGAAATTGTTTCGGCATTTATTTCATGAATCGCTGGAAAAAGTTGATCTAGATATCCATAAGGAATTTCTTTAGAACTTCTTCCAGCAATTCCTTCAAAACATTCTTTGGGAATTCTTCCGGAACTTCCTGTAGGAATTTCTTCGAAAATGCCTTCATCTTTCTTAAGTCTTTGTTTGTTTGTTGTTTATTTTTGTTTTTTTTTCATAAATTCAACAAGTAACTACATTGCAAACAACTTCATTTTCAATAAATTTCAAAGGATCTCCTGGAAGATCTACCGAAAAAAAAATCTGGAGAAATATCCGAAGGAAATCTCGGAGGTTTTACGAATAATCTTTTGAAGAAGTCCCTGGAGGAATATCCGAATGAATTCCGGGCGGTATTTTTTATTATTTAAGAAATAAAATTCTATAGGAGTTTCCAAATAAATTTTTGAAGGCGTTTTTAAAGAAGTTTGTGTTGGGTTTAGTGCAGGAATTTCCAAAAAAAAAACTTTTGAAGGGATTCCCAAAAGATAACATGACTGAATTTTCGAAAATAATTCCTAAAGGAACTTCTAAAAGATTTTTTGAAGGTAAAATACTTCCATAAAGAATTCCTAAAGAAATTTCCAGAGGAATCGATAAAGGTATATTTGAAGGATTTTATGATGGATTTTCCGAAGGAATTCTCAAAGGAAATTACGAAGAAAATCCTTATAGAATTTCAGAGAAAATGCCTGCTGGTTTTTCTGATGTAATTCCTAGGTTTCTTCAAGAATTCCTTTGTAATTTTTCCCAGTAATTTATTCGCAACTTCCTCCAGAGATTCTTTTGAAAATTCGTCCAGGAATTCTTTAGGAAATTGCCTCAAAAAGTTCCACAAAAACTCCTCCATAAACGAATTCCAGAAAGTTCTTCGGAAATTCTTTCGGATATTTCTTAAAATTTACCTCAGGGATTACGTCAGAATTTCCTCCACGTATTTTTTTGTTTAAGAAAACCTTAGGAAATACGTTAAGGTTCGTTCTTTTAGAAATTCCTTTGAAAATTTCGTATTGCTTTAGGAATTGCTTCATAAAATCTCTTAGGAATTCTTTCGGATATACCTTCCGAAAATCATTCGCAAATTCCTTAACAGATTCCTTCGGAATCATTGAAAGTTTGCTTAGGAGTTTCTTCGGAAATTAATGCGGAGGATTATTTAAGGAATTCCTTCGGATCTTCTTAGAAAAAAAAACGTTGGAAATTTTATAGAAATTCCTCTAGGGGTTCCTTAGCAAGTTAAGTTCCTTGGGAATTTCTACGGGTAATCCTTTGAAAATTCTTTGGTAACTTTAGGAAGAAGTTCTTGGACATTTCCCTCAATAATTCCGGCACAACATTTTCAATTTCTTTTCATTTTTTCGGGAATCTCTTTAGAAATTAATTCAAAGAAATTTCTTCGGAAATTGCTTCTGGGAACCATTCGGAAATTCTTCTAAGAATTTCCTAGATTTTTTTTTTTGAAATTTTGCCCGGTAGCACCGACTTTACAAGGAAGGAATTCCCGCAGAAAAATCAGAAAGAATCTTTTTATTTCTGATTTTTCTGCGGGAATTCCTTCCTTGTGAAGTCGGTGCTACCGGGCAAAATTATAAAATACCTATACATATAATAAGTGCCCAAACCTTTGTTCCTGATGAGGAATAAACGAATCTACATTAAGCAAGGTTTTGTATTTCCTTGGTGTGATTTGTGGGAAGTGAGTCGTGGGATCAATAGTGAAGTTGGCCATGTTCGGAAGAAGTATTTTACACTAAGTTCTTTCGAAAACTCCTTAATTTTTTTTGCAGGAATGTTTTTATAAACTCTTTTCGCTATTCTCTCGGAGAGTCCTTTCTAAACCTATTTTTTTAGCAATTTCTTTGCAAATTGTTTTAGGAATTCTTTCGGAAACTATTTCATTCCTTAATAAATTCCGAATGAAATCCTGAATGAATATTCTACGGTTTTACCTGTGGTTTTACTAAAGAAATTTCCGAACGAACGAATGGTTTTTAAAAAATGCCTATATGAGCTTCCGCAGAATTTGTTATAGGGTTTTACAAAGGAATTTCTAATGAAACTTAGAAAAAAATCGTAGTTTCCTCCGAGTCCCTTCAGGAACTCTACCAAGAACTTTTTTGCCATATTTTACCAACTTTTGAAGAAAATATTCAATTTGGTTGGTCATCGTGCCCCAGTCTTACTCAGCCAGAGCTCATTTTAGTTATGTTGATCATCTATTGGGATTTGTGCATACAAGAACGCGAGGTGGGGAGTAACTGTCTATTGTGGTTGTCATTAGAGGACTCCATCGTGAATGCCCTTCCAGGATCCAAGGGTCACAGCAAGTGAACGAAGTTGCACTGCAAATTCTCTAAATATACTAGATATGCAGCCGCTCAAACATTACCCAATTGTATATGTAACTCAAAGAATAGTAGTTAGAATTTTTCTCAAATTTAGATATATTGAGAAGTAAATCGATTGGAGTTTATCAAAATCCTGAATTGGGAAAACTTTTGGAAAAAATAATAACAAATTAATCCTATGACACCGAAGTCTAGTTCTTAATACTGCTCAAGGGTTACGAAAAGTTGTTAAATTGTTAAATTTTGATTCATCAAAATCAGAGAATAATAAAATAGTTTTAAATTAAATAATATTTTGAGATCAGGAACTTATTAGTGTCGCTGGTAATTTACTATGGAATGTGCTGTTGATCGACAAACATAGAATATTACCATTTTAATCCACTAAGGTCGAATCCACATTAAAATTGAGTTTTTGCCATTGATTTTTTCATCCACGCCGGTTCACGCCGCCGCCGATAAAAGCCAACGGCGCGCCACCGTGACGCCGCCGCCGCCGGGGCAAAAGTGACCACTACGCCGCCGCCGCCGATTATATGACCGGCGCACAGGACTGACGTCTATCTCCATATACGTAAGTGACTTAACTGTTAAAGACTCACTTGTCATAAGACGAGTTTGTACAATCCCATTGAATTCCACCACTTAATTGTATCTTGACAGATACGTATTTCGACCTCAACAGTAAGGCCGTCTTCAGTGTCTCGTACTTGACTGGACAAATGGACTCACGATGAGACGGGCCCGACAATGATAACAATAACGATTGTTTAAAAATAGATTCTGTATTAACATCATAATATATGGGTACGAGTGCAAATATGGTAATTTGGCTTAGAAACCTCGCAGTTAATAACTGTGGAAGTGCTTAATGAATACTAAGCTGCGAGGCAGCAATGTCCCAGTGTGGGGATGTAATGCCAATAAAAAGGAATAGAAGGTGCAGGACAACGTCTGCTGGATCAACTTGTACACTATAAATCTATCATAACCACAAACATACCGGAGTTTCCAGTTATTGGCTTGATAGGATTTGACATCACTCAATTAATTCCTATACCATGTACATACGTATTGTACATGTACTTGTACAATTCTGTGATATTATACAGCTATACATGAATCGTATAACATCATCACTTGAACAATTGGATAGAACACGAGCATTCCGGCTAGCATCGGATTCGCGCTAAGTTCTTCGGAAAGCATGACCCCTACCGCCATTCCACTATTTCCCATGTTATCTTTCAACCCTAATCACACGAGCAGTATTCCGTTCCGGCAACCCCAGTTCAATAATATGTTCCTGTGGAAACGTGGTTTATATATGACTGCAAAGGTCTAGCACAATAAAAATGGATGTCATTTTTCAATTTTTGTTTTATCGTATCCCGGATTTACCAATGAATGGTAGTGCCATCACCAAAGCACCGTGATCAAGAAGTACCGAAACTTTTAGAAATGCTTATTCACATTTGCTTATGTCGTTTTTGTGGTATATTTCCAGCTATTAAAAAAAATCATCAAATTCAACGAGAAGAACCACCATTGTCAAAATCCCACTGCCATGTCGTGATGTCCACGTTTATTCGCGCTTCCACCAAAATCGCTACGTTAGTTCGCAATAACGTGTTTTATTTCTAGCTCTTTGGGATCACTGTGCAATCAAGCGGAAAAGTTTTATTGTTTATCTTGGGAATGTGTTTCCTTCTTGGCACCAAACATCGTTAGTGGATTTATTCGGGTCAAATGTATTTCTTACGCGTCACTGACTGCCGACTGCCGTCATAAGGATTGGATAGTGGCATCGCATTCCCAATTTTGCGACACTGCGCCAGCTGGTCGGTTCTAACTATATTGAAGAACGGAAAGGACACCAGGCGCTGGGACACATATGGGTCTTACGTTTGCCCCCTTCGTAGAGAGAGAGTCATATGGAAATGGAAGCACGCCCATGAATAGAGGCGGTTTTTTATATAAGTGTGTATGTGGTTGAACTGGGTAAACAAATAAATGTAAATGATATGCAAATTAATTTCCGAATCGTTCGCCTTGGATTGATGTTTATGGTATCTGCGAAGCTCTGCATGCGTACATTTACGGTAAAGTTCATTCTTGGCCTCAAAAATGTTATAGGAGAAAGCCATATCTGCGAATGGTGTTGTGGATATTTATTTGCGATGAGTGAAATACTGCAGAAAGAGATTTAATCGAATTCAATCTCATGTAGGACTCTTTGGCGTATGTTTAAGATTTATTCACTAGATCAGTATTCCACTTAAGTTAATAGGCATAACTTGAAATTGAATATAAAGTCTTTATTAAAAGAGCATAGATAACGAATTTTATTAACCCAAACACTCTACATAAATAGTTTGTAAGAAAAACACTTCATCCAAATGAGATTATATCAATAAAACGAATTAATTTGTGTGTAATAAATTAAATGCGATTATGATTAAACTTCCAAGGCGAAAAAGATAAGTACTCCGGCCCATATCGCCAGCCAGCCTAAAGAAAAGATGTTCTAGTTACAAGATAAATATTGTCGCTTCAGTTCCCTTTGTTCTGCTGTTCGGAACATGTTGGGTACCAAGCTGTCAAATCTATATTCCCTTCTTTGACATTTAGCTCCCCTATCCTCGCCGGCAAAAGATGACAGGACAGCGACGACAGCGACAATCTTTATCTTGTAACTAAAACATCTTTTGTCTAATGGCATCTTTCCAAAAGTAGTGGTGTACATAAATACTAGCAACTTGGTCGAATTTACCAACCTTCTAACTCTATGCGATTACGAAATAAATTGATATTTGATTTATTTTTTATTTTTGGAAGAATATTCATCCTAAATTGAGGTAGCTGATGCTGATCATATCTGTTAAGTGAAAGTACAAGTTTTTAGCTGCCAAATGCCATATGTTTCATTCGTAGGAGTTCGGAGGGTCTGGGAAATGATATACATTAGGACATAAGAAGAGTGTAGTATGGAAAACTTGTTTTAATATATTCATCATTTTTTGCCGTGTACACATTTTTAATCAAATTTGGATGGTGCCAAACATTAATATTTGAAAAAATAGTATCTTTGCTGAAATTTGAAACTTCTTACTGCTTTCATCCAGGCAGATGCCCATCTACAAACCAATCAACACCATGATGAGCAATCATGCGTCTCCATGTACGTGTGGTGTAAGATGTGTAGGGGAAACTGGACACACATGATCCCCACTTTTTGTTTCGGATATTTCTCGATGTAAAATGCATAAATTTATACGGTTTTAGATGGCCTTGATAAAGAATTATATTAAATATTATTTTTCTACGAAAGTTATCAAAATATAGATTTTTCCGAAAGATAGAAATTTCGGCATTTTCAAAACTTGCGGTCTTGATCCCCATATCGAGGAGAATCGATCCCTCTATAAGCTGAACATGTTTAGGTTCTTATAAGTCTCATGAAAGGTCGAACAAGATTAGTGATAGATAGAATGTTTGCTTTATCAATAAAGTTGGCATGAAGATCATGATCTGCTATATAAACAATCCACTCCACTGAAAGACAGTGACCATTATGTTTCCAAAAGGATCTCTATTTGTGGCTGATACAGTACCAAAACTGGTTGATCAATACATAGATTATCTTCATTATTGTTAAATCTAACTATGCTGTGTTCAGCGCCGTAGCGTGCGGTTGGCCGGGTTGGCGCCCGCCAAGGGCGCCAGCCGTTAGGGGGCGCCGAAATCAAGAATCATCGTATGAGAAATTGATCAACTGTACTAGTTAGGGGACGAAAAATTAGAAATCAACTTTGAAGTCCAAAGATCTAATGCACAGATATTTTGAGGAATGTAGAGTAGGGTGGCTCAAAAAACACTTTTTCAAATTTTTTGATGGGCCGCCCTCTTTTTCGGTTCTATTCGACGCCCTGATGCTCTGGACAAAATTCCAGCTAAATCGGTCAACGTTTGGGTAGTGCTAAACTCGTTGGAAGTTTATATGGAAAGTGTATGCAGAAACATCCGAAAACAGTGATTTGCAGTTGGACGGCACAATTTACGATCAAGAACCATGATACTCATTCAGTTCTTGTAAAATAAAGTACAGAATGTTATGCTGAAAACCGCGAGAAGATTAGAGTTTATTACACAAAGATATTAGCATTTTACTGGAGTGTTGTAGGGGTGAATTTATTTCTTTTCAAAGGTAAAAGAAACGAAATTTGCTCAAACCCCACTGCAGAGAAATGCTAATAACTCAGCCGGGCAAACTCGAATCTTCTCGCGGTTTTCTGCATAACATTCTGTATTAAATTCTCCAAGATCTGGATGAGTATCATAGTTCTTCATCGTAAGTTGTGTAGTCCAGCAGCAAATTACTGTTTTTGGATGTTTCTGCATACATTTTTCCAAATAAACTTCCAACGAGTTTAGCACCGCCCAAACGTTGACCGATTTGGCTGAAATTTTGTCCAGAGCATCAGGGCATCAAATAGAACCGAATAAGAGGGCGGCCCATCAAAAAAATTGAAAAAAGTTTTTCCCATACTAATTTGAGCCACCCTAATGTAGAGCCAACAAAAATATTTCTTCATTTCCACATCAATATGTCATATGCAGGGAATATTTTTTTCTGAAATGCACTTGCGAAACAAGCGACAAAAGAGAACCAACGACAAAGCTTTGTTTTTGTCGGAGATAATAATGACAAAGATCCGAAAAATTTTGTCAGCAACAAAATAGAAGACAATCTTGTTGCTAACTTTTCATCCCGTTATTTTGCCTTATTTCTAGAGCAAATTTCGGTTTTATGCTATCTTAGTTTCTGCTTTTATAGAAATATTCAAGAATCGAACAATGATTACAAAATTAGCATCGTATTCTCGGAAATATCAGAGCATGCAAGGCAAATGATTCTTGTCATATTGTGTTCGGGTTCTGATAAAGGTTTGTCGCTAGATGCGTTTGTCGGTAACAAACTCTGTTGATGACAAAGAGTATACACCCGATTCTTTTTTTACACGGGGGATGCGTGCCGTGTGAAAAAAATCCGTGTAAAAATAATCCGTGTTATTTCGAGAAACCGTGTAAAAATAATCCGTGTTATTTCGAGAATCCGTGCAAAAAAAATCCGTGCTATTTCGAGAAACCGTGCAAAAAAAATCCGTGTTATTTCAAGAATCCGTGTAAAAAAAGCCGTGTAAAAAAAATCCGTGCGAAAATAATCCGTGTAAAAAAAGAATCGGGTGTATTGTTAGGCGTTGCTCGAATATTGGTTCCCTGGTCATATGGAGAGAACTTTGAAGTTTTAACATCTATCCTGGTTTCTCGGGGACTTCCGGAAGCGGTTACAAGGGGCCGGTTTGATAAAAAAAAAACAATCCAAAAGTGTAATCTTCAAATTATTATTTGAGTGTAATACCTGTACTGCGTAATCGGATGAGTTCCATTTTGCCCCTATCACCCAGGAACCTCCGGAACCGTAATGTAATGCAAACAATTTACTTTCAATTTAAATTATTTGAAATTTCTGAGTACATTCCTTCAGGGGCTACAACCCAACGATCAGCCGGTTAGCTAATACCAGGAAAAAGTAGTATGGGCGGCAGTGGCGTAGCCACGGGGGTGGTTTTGGACATACCCCCCCCCCCCAGAGACAAAATTTTTTTTTCGAACGTTCTCGAATTAAAAAATGTTCAGAAAACCCCACCCAGACCAATTTTCTGGCTACGCCACTGATGGGCGGTATAATTTTTGTGTAGATTCAAGATTATTATTGTTGTCTGTATTATAGAGGCTTGCAGTCATAAACTGGCTCATCTCTAATTCTAAATAAATTTGCTTGTTTTGTTCAGAAAATATTCATGTAATCCGAAAAAAGATCATTTCGGCCGCAAAATTAGACTTTTCGGATCCGAAACTTGTACCTACTAGCACAGTGGTGAAAAAACAAAGCAAAAAAACAGAATTTGACTCTTCATTGGAATTTATAACCAGAGTAACACACTTGTCGTAGACAAGTTTCTGTAACTTGTATGCGACCACATTAGAGTTGCTGCAACCAAATCAGCCAAAATTGTGCTACTAGGGAAGAGTTGAAAAGCCCAAAAAAAAACTATCAGATATTGGTGCAAAGTTGTATTTTTTCCTGGTCCTGCTGCTTCTAATAGCGACTACGACAATACCAACTCACTTAAGAATTATATTTTATTTCCCCCTCAATTTACAGAGCCCAATTGTGCCTCTTTAATTCGAATATGTCGGTCACCAACCAACCCACTCAAGAGTAGCGTTTTTCTTGATGCGACTAGGGCCAATAGCGACTCCAATAATGGATCAACCCACTTCTTAGCTGAATTTAATTGAGCTAACGTCCAATGATGTCTTCAAACCTTTGGTATACTTTAGAGTAGACTTTTTCTTGACCTCAGTCTAAACAAACAATGCCTAATTTGCTATTTTTTTAAGCTGAAGAAATCTATTTTTCACTATATATTTTAACGCTTTACCAGCTCCAATGTTAATTAGGGTACGTCCGATTGCAATTTGGGCTATTAACAAATCCATTTCAGTGACGGGAAACAAGCAGGGTTATGGTGATTCCTATCATACTTACGTCAGAGTTGGATATGTTAAGTCCAGTAATATTCCTTCAAATCACCGACCGGCTTTAAATTTGTATTGATCCGAATAGGGCCGATGGTGATTCCGGCCAAAGGGGTTTTCGTGATCCAACCTAGGATAGGATGTGCCAATTAGTCATTAAAAATCGTACCGATTTTCTGTCAAAATCGTACCGGTTGCTGATTGGGTGAATATGACAATCGATTACTTCGATGAGCGGTATCACATTTTCAAAAGGGCAGTTTGATGTTACCTTGGCCGTGTTGCTGGGTAAATAAATTGAAATTTATGAAAAAATTCAAGAGTTTGTTTTTGAATTTTTGGGTTAAATAAATGATGTATGCATGATTCTCAAGGGTTATACTAATTTAAAACACTCGATTGAAAGCATTATTTACCAACTTTTTACCCATTTCACTGTAAAACTCATCTAAATCCATGTAAAACCTTTTTTCTGATAGTACGTAGCATCTTTCATTATGAATAATGGAAGAAATGAACGAGAAAACATGATTTTTTTTTCATATATTGTTCGGCGAAATATGCACAAAAATTATTCGGTAGCACTGGTCACCACCTCGTCGAAGCAACCGACTGAGGAAACAACAAGGCAGTCGCAATTCAATTGTCACATCCTATCCTAGGATCCAACTAACTCAGACAACGACTCTTACCATTGACCATCTCAATTCAAAGTAGGATTTTATTTACCCAACTAGGTCTAGTAGTGCGTGGGCTCATGAAAAAATATATTTTCCTTTTGATTTGCGTAAGTTTTTTCTATCCTTCGAAAATTATGGATATTTAGCAATCCATACTGCTTATACCATACAGAGGGATTTCAGAAATAATTGAAAAATTATTCATAAAATATTATTTTCTTAGTTGAAAGGGGGCGCCCAATGAATGTTTTGCCAAGGGCGCCGGAATTCCACGCTACGGCTCTGCCTGTGTTTAAATTGAAAACGTGCTGACCGCAAATGCCATGGACGATGTCAATATTCCTGGGAATCTATTTGAAGACTATCTAAAAAAAAACTCTGTGATGCATCGAGGTCGCCCGACTACTACCAAAACTGATTACTACAACCATGATCATACCTGGCCAGGAGGTGACTTAAAACATGGTTGAAACATCTTCACTCTTCTGTAGTGCATGTTCTTAGTTCACAATACGATTTATCTTAAAATACTGACTAAAATTGATTGCTTATTATTGACAAATCGTTTGGAAGACTTACACGATAAAATAAAATAAAATATAGTAATTAGGGTTTGCAGAATTCCCACTCGTTAGATAACGAACAGAGCTGGTGTGCAAAGAAGCGGTACCATTAGACGGCATCGTGCTTTCGTGCTGTGCGGTTCTTTTTCTCTTTGCGGAAGGAAGTTTTTAATACTACCCGAAGCTATTTTAATTTCAACGGTGCTTCTTAGCGCTATTTGTACCCACTGATCCCGTTACGATCTTTGCAAGGACCCGTGCCTTCGTTTTACGTTGGACCCGTTTGCGGAAGTAAAATTCCGGCAAGCGGTGGTAATCCTGCACCGTTCTGGGAAAAAACCTCTTAGAAGGTCACGTCTCCACGCTCAGCAATGAGCATTAATAAAAACAAGAGGAAGGGGGAGTCTCTGAATTCTCCACTTCCTTCAAAGAAACAAGGTTTCAAGACCGTCCTGCCCAAGCGCGGAAAAAATAGAAGGACGCGGGAGACTTCAGATATTCCTTCTAACTCTAACGTTGACATTTTTTCTTCTCCTACCGAACTGAGCAATCCGTTCGATTTAATTAACGACGAATTTGAGAAAATCGAATCTACCTCTAGCCCAGGTGATTCGATTCATGCGAAGAAACAACGGATTCCGCCAATTGTGGTATCTGTTGCCAAGTTTTCTGGCTTTCGGAAAGAAATCTTGAGTAACCTTCAGGGGATCAAGGTTTCATTTCAGATTGCTAGGAAGGGTGACTGCCGCGTTTTGCCGGGATCCTTTGACGATCGCAAACGTCTTCTTCAGTATTTAACTGAGAAGCGCCATAAATTCTTCACATACGACGACAAAACGTATTGGCGTATTGGCGTATTGCAGCTGCAAATCGGGCTTATTGCGGACTTCGTAACCAGCTTTCTCGTAGTCTGCAAACGAAAACAAAACTCGCGCTGTATACTACTCTGATTCTTCCGGTGGCTTTATACGGCCATGAAACATGGACGTTAAAGGAGGCTGATCGGAGAGCTTTCGGAGTGTTTGAGCATAAGGTGCTGCGGACAATACTCGGCGGTAAACAGGAGAACGGTATCTGGCGGCGCCGCATGAATCACGAATTGTACCAGGTGTATAAAGGGCTGGATATTATTAAGCTTATTCAACACGGCAGACTACGGTGGGCTGTTCACGTTGTTCGTATGCCGGAAGAACGTCAAGCGAAGATAATATTTAGTAGAGAACCCGGAAGAGGCCGCAGGATTCGTGGAAGGCCGCGTACACGATGGCTTTTTGCAGTTGAAGAGGACCTGAGGGCGCTCAATGTTCAGGGCGACTGGAAGCGATTGGCCTAGGATCGAGATAACGAACAACGATAAAAGAGAGGCAAAAACTGTTTCGAATTATCACAAGCCATGAAAAAAAGTTTATTTATTAAGAAAATTATTTTGAGCTTTTTAGTGGAATGTCTTCACTTGTCATAAGACGAGTTTGACGAGACGACAAGTCGAGTCAAGTACGAGACACTGAAGACGGCCTTACTGTTGAGGTCGAAATACGTATCTGTCAAGATACAATTAAGTGGTAGAATTCAATGGGACTGTACAAACTCGTCTTATGACAAGTGAAGTTTATTAAACTTATATACAACTGCGAAAAAACAGAATGGGCAGGGAATAAATTTTTCGTCGATGGGCATGCGAAACAAGCGACAAAAGAGAACCAACGACAAAGCTTTGTTTTCGTCGAAGATGACAATGACAAAGATCCGAAAAATTTTGTCCGTGGCATAAAAGAAGACAATTTTGTTGCTAACATTTCATTCCGTTATTTGGCATTATCTCTAAGTAAATTTCGGTTTTATGCTATCGTAGTTTCTGTTTTCATGGAAGTATTCGAGAATCTAACTCTGGTTACAAAATAGCATCGTATTCTCGGGAATATCAGAGCATGCAAGGTAAATGATTCTTGTCATATTGTGTTTGGGTTCTGAAAAAGGCTTGTTGCAAGAGTGCGTTTGCCAGTAACAAACTCTGTTGATGACAAAGGGTATAGAGTAGAGTGGGGCAAGAGTGCGCGTGGGGCAAGAGTACGTTTTCGATTTTTTTAAGTTAAAGTTAAAAAGATAAACTAGCAGCACTGCATCAGTTTGATTGGTATTCGGACCAACTATTTTCATGTGTAATTGTAAACGATTTGAATAAACAATAATGGAGATATAAGATAGTTAATTTTTTGGTCATTTTGGTAAAAATAATTGGATTTTCGCAACTAGTATTCCATTACCATATATATTTTAAATCAGATGAACATTATACCATTTCGATAACCTATTGTATAGAGTACTTTATGGTGCAGAACATAAATCGGGTTGGTTTTCCGAGAGGTCAAAACCATTAACTAAATAAATTTTGGGGCTGTGGGGTAAAAGTACGCAGGAACAGGTGGGGCAAGAGTACGCATGTGAATCTTTAAGTTCTGTTGTCAAACCCGTATCTCCAGCTGGAATAAGACTACTTCCTACTCTCCTTTTAAAGATAAGTAATTCGGTGTTAGAAAGGACTTGGCAAACAAAGCACTGAAGCGAAATAATAAAATTGTATTTGGTATTGTTTTACACCTCAATATAGTCCGAAAACACAATTTCATCTAAATGATAATCCTTTAATCAAAAGAAACATCCATAAATTACGCAACGCTGAGCTGGGAGGGGTTGCGAGATGTATGACGATTCATAGAATTTTTAGAGGATTTATTTCCAAAATGTGTAAGATAGGGAGGAGGGGTGATGAAATGGTCAAATTTTCCGTTACGTAATTAGTGATCTTTCTTTAAAGAAAATCCCTTTGTTCAAGCCTTGCGAAACCTGGTATATTTTTACCTTTGTAGTTTTTTTTTGTATATAATAAAAAACAATGTTTTTTCGTGTAAAAATTCATATTTTTGGGACCCCCTCCCCCTTTCAGAGTTATGTAATATTTAAATATTCTTTAATATACTTTCAATAAACATCAACCAAGTGTTATTTACTCTTATTTTTGTTAATATATACTTGAAACACATGATTGGAAAATTGCGTACTCTTACCCCACACGATGCGCACTCTTACCCCACCGGTGGGGAAAGACTGCGTTTTTCACATGCCTTGCAATAATGGTTCTCCTAAAACGAATAAAACAAATTTCAATATTTTTTCCACTGAGTAACATATAGGAAGAGTATACGAATCATCGACATTGATATGATATGCAGAAGCTTGCTTCATAAGAGCTACATGATCGATTGAAAACTAAGTGCGTACTCTTGCCCCACTATACTCTATTGTAAAGCGTTGCTCGAATATTGATTCCCTGAGAATGGGATAGGCAGCCCTTATCGAGATCTGATGATAAAACGCTCATTTTGTGTTAGGGACTAAATATTTTTCGCACAACTGTGTAAAACAAGTTGAGATGCACCATCAGAATCAGTGCCCCCCATATTTGGAGCCTTTTAAAACAAATGTATCATGGGTACAGCCCCCGAATCAATTCTTTATCATGACAGCTAGCGAAAAAAGTCTCTCACGGTATGCTATATATAGTAAATGTATACAGAGATGATATGTAAAAGATTTTTTTATTTTCTTTTGGATTCCTGATAGTGATACAAAAAATACTGATGCAGTAAACTTGTCAAAAGTGCAAGTTCAATTGAATAGTAGATCAAACATCCTTGAGTATAGATATGTGATTTTTCAAGTATTTCCAAAACTTCATCTATAGTTTTTTTTTGTTGGAAAATAGTATTAACTCAGTTGAATATTTTTATTTATATTCAGTTAAACTTTCAATTAAAAAAATCTTGGGGTTGTATACAAGATACGACCGCTCGACGTAAACTACGTAAAACTAAATACAGTAAACTGAACAAATCATTCCGCTCTATATAGAAGAGGAGGAACCATCCCACCGACACTACTACCCAGTTTTAGCAGCCCCTCCCACTATGTAAGGGAGTAGGGGAACTGGGGGTAGGACGCCCACGTTAAGGAAAATGCCATTTTTATCAATGAAAACCACAATTTCAGCCAGTTTTCATCAGCGCATACTAAAGAACAGCATATCTGCGACTGACTACCGATGACAGATATCTAATTGTACATTTTATTGCACAGAAATTTGATTTTTAAAAAGCACCCGAAAAATATTGATTTTGAAACCATGCGTGGTGAGATGCGCCAGTGGATGGGTTAAAACGCGCATGTGTTTATCGTACTGATTTTCATTTTAATTGCCTACATTAAGGCAATTAACCGAATGTTTCAGCTGTTTCGGTCATACGAAATGAGCATGGGCGTACTGCCCCACACCGACCTCAGAAGTTTGAAGGCCCATCAAATCGTTTTAAGACCAATTTTGACGACGATTTCGTGTGGAACATAAAGAACACGAGTAAGCAGCATGGCTCATGGCTCAATTTTCAATTTACCAATGAATAATAGCGATAGAAAGACTAAATTTCACCGAGCTAGAATTGCATCAAAACACGCAAAAATCGTTTTTTTCGAGTTTTTCATGTGTAACTAGAGAAAAATCATGAAATATATGTATCCAATGTCAATATTTTTCATTGATTCATCGTATAGACTATTTAAAATAATCACAATAGGGATATTTAACCTTATTCAGGGGTGGCGCGTTTTAACCCCTATGGGCTTGTTACCCCCACTTCCCCTAGGAACTCCACTGTCTAGCAGCTGGACCACCCCATACCATAATTGATAATACCCTAAAAGTAGGCAATTACCATGGATTGGAACACGCTGTATAGGGGATGCATGATGCATGAAAGAACTAAAATTTTCAATAGTTTAGCGTTGATAATCAAAATTTTAAATACTACTGGCAAATTGGTGGAGAGTTTGCGAATCGATTGATATATAAATCATTAAAATCCATTGAAAGATAAAGGACCTATTAATGTTACAAATCTTACATGATTTCGTGACGGTCCCCAATTTGGAAATTTTCATTTGTCACCCTGTATCCGAGTCTTCCCCTTAGACGTAGTTTACGTCAAAAAAGTTCGAAGAGATCAGTGATCGTTCGCTAATTGGGGCACGACCTCACCCCAACTAGCGAATGCCGTTCGTTAATTGGGGCGGTTTGACAAGCGTCAATGTTGTTTACTTTTTGCATTGAACAAAAGAAAATTTTACGCGCCAGAAAATATCGATCCCGCCAAACACGGAAACAAAACGTCAACGCGTTTTTGACATCACATTCTGACGTTTAGCTGCTTTTTAATTGGGTTTCGCCCCAATTAGCGAACCCCCAACTAAAAAGCGCCCCAACTAGAAAAACCCCAATTAGCGAACGTTCACTGTACCTGCAATACGATAAAACACGCTAAAAATGAACTACTCAACCTTTAGTCGAATCCGATTCATTTTTATTGAAAACGGGACAACTCAGAATTTAAGTAAAAGATACGATTTCAATGTTTGCACTTAAAGTAGGAATCTGTTTGCCGTAAAATGCACTGAGCAGGGTTTGAATCCAAAAGAGAATTAAAAAGTCTCTCACTTATCGTCTTTGTATACATTTACGATATGTAGCACAACATGAGAAACTTTTTTTGCAAGCTGTCGTGATAAAGAACTGATTCGGGAGGTTATACCCCATGATAAATTTCCTTTAAAAAGCTCCAAACGCGGGAGCACTGGTTCTGATGATGCATTTCAACTCTGTGTGGGGCTGCCTATCTGATTCTGTTTTCTCGCACTTGTATTGTACGTTGAATTCAAGACTGGACCCGACGGTTTGAAATCGCCGGTCCATCTAATCGACGTTGAAATTGTCGGTCGATGAAAGAGTGAGAGAGCTACACGGCATGCCTTTTGAATTGACATTTTTTGTTCACTGCTCGCATTGGCGTAACGCATACGGAAGATCCTTGCACTGTTCCCGCACTTTCATCGCTGTTTGTTTTGATTAGTTTTGACAGCTTACCCACGTGATTTTGCTGCCGACTCTGAGCTCGGCTAGGCGCCGCGACGTGTCGAAGGGTAGAATACTAAGCTTTTGCAAGTAAAAACATTTGCAAGACAGTTAGAGATATTTGTTAACACATTCGATAGACGAAAAATGTGATTAAATGAAATTTAAACACATATTGCAAATGTATTGTACAAGGTATTATGAATTCACAATTACACAGCTTCATTTCAACCAATAATTAAAATGTTTGTAATAGAATTTGCATCAGTCGAGTGCATGGACATTATCCCTAGATTTGAACGGTGATTTGGAACAAGCCAAGGTAAAAATTTATTGGAATCCATCCTTCGACCTCCTTCGACTAAAGCCACAATATATAAGTTTGAAAAATTTGTTATCATGGCTTGTTATGATTCTGAACGGTTTTTGCTTTTCTTTTATCGTTGTTCGTTATCTATTGAGAGCGATTTCTGCAAACCTTGGCACTGAGATAGATAGATAAACTTGTTTTCCTTGTTGCTTAACTTTCACACAATCATTTTTTTTATTGAAGTAGTATCTTTTATTTGTTAAATATTTACTGACATTCGCATAGCCGAGCCCCAGCAAACATGTTTTTTTTGTCGAAGTTTCTGTCAAAGTTGCCGAAAGTCAGCTAACAAACGTCATTTTGGCCGAGATTTTTTTTAAATTTTGCTGGGCAAACGGCTGTGCTAGGTGTGTTTGACCTGCAAGCGTGCTCCCAATTTTAAAGAGCATATTGATAATTGGATTGTCATTTCTTTACGCTTCATATAAATAGAAAAGATTTGCATCTAAATAATCATAGGGGTACGGGAGTACTTTTGCAACGTAACTTTATGATTTCATCTATGCAACATGCAACAAAAAATCTGTAGTTTTTGTTTTTAAATGCTAACCAAGTGTTGCATTATTGGGTTGTCAATGAAATATTAATTATAATTCAAAGATTCTTAACATCGACGTGTAGCTTTCGCGTGCGAAGATGTTTTGTCAAAAGTGCTTTTGGAAGATGTTCCACGTGCTCCCTTTCATTGTGTCGATGTAAAGTGTGCCGAATAGATATATTCTATCTATTCGGCATTTTCAAAAACTAAAAAATTGAATAAAATTAATATAAGCCTCCACTGTGTACCGAAATTTTTCATCAAAAACAAACAAGGTCAGTCGTAATCAAAAATATCAGAAGCATATAAAATGTTTTTGCCTATATATCTCGCTGATTAAAATTTACAAGATTCTATTCTCCATCTCGATGGAAATAATCATCACGACAGCCTCTAATACATATATATCAACATCGCAATAAAAACATAGGCGACACGATTTTCATATATCAAAATGTGGCCGAAATCCCGCCTAAGGAGGTTAGGCCAAGAGGAAGAGGGGGGGGGGGGGTGCGCAATCAACAGACCATAATCAGCCTTTTCATAATTAATTTGAGCTGATTGGGTTGCTGATGACACAAAGAGATTCATGGTTCCGTTTCTGGAGTTTTTGTTCTACGTTTCTACCTTTATCTACCTTTCACACTCGATTGGATCGTTATCGTAAAGAAAGCGTTCATTCGGATTTTCTTCTGTGATATTCCATCCTATTGAACTATAAATATAGGAACGAACTATATAATTGAATAATTTTAGACAAGTTGGAACAAATGGTAGGAGTGTGCTAATAATAGGTTTACTGATGGGGTCCTTGGAGATGGAAAACTGTTTTAATCTGTTATAATTCTGGATATTTTGCTTTTATAATTATGAAGCGTTGAAACCTGAATTTTCGAAGTTAGTAAGTATGTAACGCAAATTTAATATAAAAAAAATGTGTGGGTTGTGTGAATCAACAATAACATATTTATAACTGTCCAATCACTACTCCTGAATCATGTATACATTTTTAGTGCTAGTGAATAATAAACCTCGCACAATATTTACATTGATCAATACATTCATTTTACTGCACAATGCAAGTCGGGATCAATTTAATCGTCACTCACAACTGATTGACTTCGGTATCATTTAGAACGTAGGCAATTTAATGATGTGCCATCGTCATGCCGATCACATAATTTACTGCAAATTATATCACGTTCGGATGTTTATTTCAAACCTTTTGAAGCCCCCTTTCGCTGCGAGTGGTTTTCCTGTATACTGCGCGAACCGGAACTCATTGCAGTGGCATCCGGCCGGCTGCTGCGGTGCTATCCGCGCTTGCATATCATACGGAGGGGAGAACCGTAGGGATGTCCTCAGTAGAAGTGCGGCTGCCTGGCTGTTGTGGCAAGGGCGAAGCAATAATCGATTAAGGAAGAAGTACGTGATTCTAAACTGAGATTGTAGTACCATCCTTTTCAAGAACACTCAAGCAAGCAGGAGGCAGTTTGGTATCATCCAACTTTAGATTCGACCCGGATTTTTTTTTCAGGATTTCTGGGAGGTTTTATAGAATTTTGACTTTGCTTTTGACTAGCAGCATGGAAGATATTGTTTGTTGCTTTTAATACCACATTATATTGCTATGGAAGGTCTTGCACGTTCCAATATCAGTAGAAAAAACAATGAGCGCATTTTCCAAAATTGATGATAACAATATTAACTTATCAAAACTCTATCATACAAAGGTCATAGTGCTCACTCGTAAATTTACGATGCAAATTGTTAGTTGGCACAGGATAATATGGAAGGGGTACCATTTTACTGGGATGAATATAAATATAGATATATAGCCTTTCGATACACTTAGTGGCGAAAACTACACATCGTTGTGAATGCCCTTACAATGGATATCAAACGTCCTACAGTATCAAACATCTAACGGGAACGACGCAAAGGTATCATGTAACTTGTATCATAAAGGGTGCCTAGCATCATACTTAACTTGTCGCCAAAGATAACACTTCATAAACAATTTCCGTATATTTCCCGTAGGGAAGAAGATGTCAGAGTTAAAGATAAGAGCAGGAATAGGTTTATTTTTCCTCTGTACAGGATTACTTCCGGAGATCACTGCGGAGGGTGTAACATCAATGTGCCACTACTATTGTTAAATGTATGGTAATTCATGTAAATTACCCATCGGATGGAATGTATATATCTTCCGAGCAATGGAGGGGAAACCAACAAACGTTCCACGTTTTTCGTACGTGAATTAGGAACACAAAAGGTAGAGGTTGCTGCGCAGCTGGTATGAAAAGGTGGAATGTTGTTTCGCACCTATAAACCCTTGATTCATATGACAAATCGGTAAAATTAACACTCATAAAATCCTGACAATTTTAATTCAGATTGAAATAGGGTATCTGTTCCTATATCAATAACAACAAGGCAATACGCATATGAAATGCATTGATTTCTCACCCAATAATCAAGAAACATGAGAATAATTATGCTCAGCTCACGTAATTTTTAATTGAGAACAATTTTGCAACTTCAAAAATGAAATTATTATCACATTCTAGAAGTATTTAACTAAAAACATCATCACCGTCATGTACCTATTTCAATAACATTCAAAAACAGTTAATCCTATGCTTGTACCTATATCAATAATACTGTTTCCAACATAAAATACGCACACTATTACTTGTGTGTATACGTAACGATATGATTGCAGTGATGCCGAATTCGTCAATGTTTTGTATTTGAGTTGAAATATAATTACAAAATTGCAGTTTTTGTTGTAGTTTTTCAACTTATCAGTTTAATTTTATTTTTGTAATAGATAATTTTATATACCTTATTTTACAAACATAAGAGTTGAATTTCACAGTGAAAGTTCATTCAAGCATTTTTGAAATAAAAATCTAGGTCGGCAACCCTTGAGAGTACTGCAAGCCATGTAAACAGTTTGGAATACGGGCAAGGATAATTTAGACGTTGTTCGAAATAAACCTATATCAAACTATAGGAAATCGCGTTGGTTTTTCAAGTATAATTATATTTATAGTGAAATGTGATGTGCTTTATGAGTTGTGAAGTGAATTTTGAAAGAATACATTTGTGTTGACTTGAAATTGAGTGGAAAACAACGGCGTGAAAACAGATGAATCTGGTAGTAGCAATCGAGCAGTGCATCAAACCATCAGTGCAGAGGTAGGAAAATGAAAAAAAGTGCTTTATAATTTTATCTTTTGATAATTTGATTCTTATTCATTAGAACATTACATAAACAAAATCTTGAATAATATTCCAAACATTCAAGAATGTGTTCCAACCATTATTGTGTACAATTGTGTGAAATTGTAATTAAATTATTTTTTTATTTGGTTTATCGATGGTTGAGATTAATATACGGGCTGTTATTAATATGGGAACAGATACCCTATATAACATTTACAGAACTCGATTAAGGCACTAAGGTATTTTTCCCCATGATATTGGAACAAAGTTTGCATTTCAGCTTATTGCATGAGAAAGTCTCTTCTGTGGCAAGTATAATGATACACGCAGCGACGTGGATACACAAAATATCTCCAAAAAACTCCTACCGACTTGGACGATGCAGTTGATACTACAACGTTGCACATCGTGGAAGCTTTCGAAGAAGCTTGCCCTTTACGTTCTGTAAAAACCTCAAGAGGAACCCCTTGGTGGCTAAGCTAAGGAAGCACTGCAGAATAGGGTGGCTCAAATTAGTATGGGAAAAACTTTTTTCAATTTTTTTGATGGGCCGCCCTCTTATTCGGTTCTATTTGATGCCCTGATGCTCTGGACAAAATTTCAGCCAAATCGGTCAATGTTTGGGCGGTGCTAAACTCGTTGGAAGTTTATATGCAAAAACGTATGCAGAAACATCCAAAAACAGTAAATTTCAGCTGGACTACACAACTTACGATGAAGAACTATGATACTCATTCAGATCTTGGAGAATTTAATACAGAATGTTATGCAGAAAACCGCGAGAAGATTAGAGTTTGCCCGGCTAAGTTATTAGCATTTCTCTGAAGTGCGGTTTGAGTAAATTTCGCTTCTTTTACCTTTGAAAAGAAATAAATTCACCCCTACAACACTCCAGTAAAATACTAATATCTTTACGTAAAAAACTCTAATCTTCTCGCGGTTTTCAGCATAACATTCTGTAATTAATTCTACAAGAACTGAATGAGTATCATGGTTCTTGATCGTAAATTGTGCCGTCCAACTGCAAATCACTGTTGTTGGATATTTCTCCATACATTTTTGCATATAAACTTCCAACGAGTTTAGCACCACCCAAACGTTGACCGATTTGGCTGAAATTTTGTCCAGAGCATCAGGGCATCAAATAGAACCGAATAAGAAGGCGGCCCATCAAAAAATTTGAAAAAGTGTTTTTTGAGCCACCCTACTGCAGAAGGAGTTGGAACAGACGCCATTCAGCAGGGACGGATTCTTTCAAGTTGGCTCGCAAAGCTTACAAGAAGGCTCTACGATCTGCTGAACGATCCGGCTGGAAAAACCTTTGTGCAAATGTTTCCAATTTGAGGGAAGCCAGTCGATTGAATAAAATTCTTGCGAGATCCAAGGATTTCCAAGTTGGCGAAATTCGCAAGCCAAATGGCGACTACACTTCTTCTGATGAAGAATCGTTAGAGCACTTATTTGATGCGCACTTCCCTGGATGTGTCGATATAACATCTTCGGATGATCCTGATGTCTTTTCATGTAGCTATGGGTCTTGGGCTCAAGCACGTAGAATCATAACTACTGAATCGATTCAATGGGCACTTAACAGTTTTGCTCCCTACAAATCTCCAGGGGAGGATGGGATTTATCCCGTTCTACTTCAGAGAAGATTTGAACATATCAAACATGTTTTGAAAAAGCTTTTAGTATGCAGTTTTGCTACTGGGTATATTCCCATATCCTGGCGGGATGTCACTGTAAAGTTCATCCCAAAAGGAGGACGTGCTTCGTATGAAGAAGCAAAGAGTTTTAGACCCATCAGTCTGACCTCATTTCTTCTGAAATGCTTAGAATGTATTATCGATCATCACATTCGTGATGACTGTTTGGCAAACATGCCTCTTCATGTTAATCAACATGCTTACCAATCTGGAAAGTCCACCGTGACTCTTTTACACAAGGTTGTGTACGATATCGAGAAAGCATTCGCTCAAAAGCAATCGTGCTTGGGTGCTTTCGACAACGTGTCTTTCGATGCAATATTGGAAGCCGCACGTTGTCATGGGCTACCTAATATTATTACCAAATGGATTCACAAGATGCTTAAAAACCGACATCTCTACTCGACATTACGTCAAGCAGCGATTAGGAAATTAAGTGTCTGCGAATGCCCACAAAAGGGAGTGTTATCTCCACTTTTGTGAAATCTCGTTACGCTATTGAGGTTACTCAATAATGGCGGTTTTCCTACCTATGGATTTGCCGACGACTATCTTACATTGATAGTGGGTTTGTGCATTACTCCCTCATTCGACCTGAAGCAAAATGCTCTTCAGGTAGTTGAAAGTTGGTGTCGCCAATATGGCCTTTCGGTCAATCCGAATTAAAACATCTATTGTTCTTTTCACGGAAAAACATTATCCTAATGGTATTCGCCCATTAGATCTTCTTGACTCTGAAATCAATGTAACTGATCAAGTAAAGTGGGAGGGTCTAATTTTGGATTCAAAGCTTTCCTGGACACCTAACATTGAGTTCAGAATCAAAAAGGCGTGTATGGCTTTCGGCCAATGCCGACGAACCTTTGGTAAAACTTGGCGTCTTAAACCCAAATATATCAAATGGATTTACACAACAGTTGTACGACCAATTTTGGCTTATGGATGTCTTGTGTGGTGGCAAAAGGAGGAAAAGTGGGGACAATTCAGTCTAAATTAGGCCGTCTTCAAAGGATGTGCCTAATGGCAATGACTGGTGCGTTCTCTTCAACTCCCACGGCTGCTCTCGAAGTTCTCTTCGACGTGGCCCCACTACACATACATCTCAAACAAGAAGCATTTTCTTGTACTTACCGACTATGGGTACTCGGTTTTATGGAAGAGAATCCTGTAAACCGCAGTTCTACACACACTTCGTTGGTACCGCTTATGGTTAATTGGGACAAAATTTTCCTTGCTCCAAGTGATCTCACACAAGTTAGTAGTTTTCCTTATAGCACATTTTCGTCACAATTCCCTTGCGGGATGAGTGGACATCTGGCTATTTGGAGAGAAGTATGTCGGACAGCATTGTTTGTTACACTGACGGCTCCCTCCTCGAAGGTATAGCAGGTGCAGTCGTCTATTCGCGTGAGCTGAGATTGGAACAGTCACACTCACTGGGTACACACTGCACTGTCTTTCAAGCGGAAATATTTGCCATCATGTGTGGAGTGCAATCTGCACTGCAGCAACGCGTTATGGGCAAAGTAATATACTTCTGTTCAGATAGCCAAGCAGCTATTAAAGCTCTCGCCTCGGCCAACTCAAGGTCGAAGTTAGTAATCGCATGTCGAACTCAAATTGAGGAACTGAATTCAGTAAATACTTTATACCTTATATGGGTACCTGGCCATTCTTCCATAGCTGGAAACGAATTGGCTGATGAGTTAGCTCGTAATGGAGCATCGCATGACTTTGTTGGTCCTGAGCCAGCTATTCCAATATCCAAGTGTTGGGTGAAGCTTTTGATCAACTCTTGGGCTGTCACTCAGCACAAATGGCATTGGAGTAGTCTGGAATCATGTCATCAAACAAAATTGTACATCCGGGAGCCATCTCCGGTAGTAGCAAGCTATTTAGCTAATCTGTTTAAACAGAATTGCAGTGTCTTAGTCAAGGCCTTGACAGGTCACTGCCGACTGAACTATCACATGGCAAATATTCAACGCGTTGAATCATCTGTTTGTGATAGTTGTGAATCCGATTATGGAACTTCTTATCATCTAATATGTAACTGCCCAGTCTATGCACAATTGCGCTTCCAAATATTTGGTAAACACTTACTTAGTGAAATTGACTTCAGAAACCTGAACCTTCAGAGTATTTTGTTGTTCATAACCCATTGTGGTAAGGAGCTATAAGCTCTTGTACGCTTATACATTGTATGCCCTCTTCAAGGGCCCTTTTAAAAACATTACCTTGATACACGCAGCGACGTGGATACACAAAATATCTTTCTTTATTTCCACATTGTAGTCTTTTTGCCTTTTTAATTCTAATTATAGTAGTTTATTATGTTAGATCATAGGCCTTTTCACGAGACGTTAAAAAACAGCTGATTTTATCGTCAATTGACAGTACTTCTATGAAAGTGACAGCTTCGGGATTGAAGGCCTGTTCAGCGGTTGTAAACAAGTGCAGTCTCAGCAGTGTCACATGAAAAGGCCAATAGATACTCAAAAACGAGGCTCTCTTCATTTCGTTAAACGGCACGAAACATCAACTACAATCCAGGTTATCTGCTAACAGATGCAGTGGCGTAATGTACGCAGATTAGAAGAAACTGAGGAAACTTACAAACATTTTAAATTTGCTTGAAGTCCAACAGCATTCAAATGTCTTTACCACGAGTCATTGCCAAGATGTGATGATGTCACGCAGGAGTGGATGGAGGGTGTCGTCCGTCTCATCTACAAAAAGGGCGATAAGCTGGATTGTATAAAACTATCGCGCAATCACATCACATTGACACATTCCTTCTGCCAAACTCCCGTATGAAGGGGGAGGGAAGAATATCAGTGCAGTATGGAAGCTGATCCATCTCCACTGGCTCTACTGGCTCCAGATAAACCGATAGGGTTGATCAAATGGATGGATCGGTATCAGGGGCATTCTAGAGTCCCTTTGAAATGCGCAGAGGGTTACGGCAAGGTGATGGTCTTTCGTGTCTGCTATTCAACATCGTTTTGGAAGGGGTCATTCGAAAGGCAGGGGTTGACACGAGTGGTACAATTTTCACGAAGTCCGTCAAGCTATTCAGCTTCGCCGACAACATAGATATTATGGCACGTAGCTTTGAGAAGATGAAAAAAGCCTTCATCAGACTGAAAAGGAAAACTAAGCGGATCGGACTAGTCATCAACACGTCGAAGACGAAGGACATGATAGGAAGAGGTTCAGGAGAAGATAATGTGAGCCACCCACCGCGAGTTTGCATCGGTTGTGACGAAATCGAGATGGTAGAAGAATTTGTGTACTTGGGCTTTCTGGTGACTGCCGAAAATGATACCACCAGAGAAATTCGGAGAAGCATCATAGCAGGAAATTGTACTTACTTTGGACTTCGCAAACCGCTCGGATCTAATATAGTTCACCGACGTACCAAACTGACTATCTACAAAACGCTTATTAGACCGGTAGTTCTCTACGGACACGAGACCTGGACGATGCGGACAATAATTCGGTGAAAATGGTTCTCGACAACAATCCGACAGGAACAAGAAGGCGAGGTGCACAGCGAGCAAAATGGATCGATCAGGTGGAGGACGATTTGCGGACCATCCGCAGACTGCGTGGTTGGCGACGTGCAACCATGGACTGAGCTGAATGGAGAAGACTTTTATGCACTGCACAGGCCACTCCGGCGGTAGTCTGATAATAAATAGAAACATATCAACTCATAAGACAATAATGAATGATCAATTAATTAATTACAATGGACAGCGATCCTCACACTATAATCAACGTAATTACCACTTGTTTATTTCTCTCGAGAAAAACCTACAATTGATACTCCCCGCAAGCAAGAGTAACACCTACAGTTGCCCCATTTTCAATGTTTACACATTATACGGAAAGTTCTCTATCTCTTCTACTCCGCGTCGCTGGGTGGTCTGCGCGATTGTTTGTAACATTGTACGCTCGAAATTGTAGTAAATAGATCGAATGTTATTTTTTGGGCTAGAGAATGGCCATTAAAATGTTATGTAAATAAATAAACAGGTGGTGGGATGATCTTATGAATGGAATGGAATCTAACGGCCGATCCCGCAGTATGAATTGTTATTTGAGAATGGTGCAAATTTTATTATACGAGCCGCAATGAACTCCATTAGTTAGAAAATCCGGAAACAATGTTGAAAACATCGATTACTGCCAATATCAATAACTGTGAACGTCTCGCTTACTCATGGCTTGGCATCTCCTTTGTGAGATATATTTGCAAGTGACCGCCGCCACTCTCACTTAAAACAGTTTTCTATTTTCGTCAAAACTGTTTTAAATTAGGTATCATATGGGAAGTTGGCTAGAAACTGTGACCGTCAATTTCAACGTTGGGCGGACGAACGGATACGCATTTATTACCATCAGATGCGTGGCGTGACATCATCAAATGTAAGGCAGCTAATCCTGTTTGTGAGTCAGTGGTTGATCTTGATCATTGGCGGAATGACATTGAGTAGGAAAACTCACACTGCATTTGAGGATTAGAGGAATTTGTTTTAATGTGACTTAACTGGCCACCATTCATCTTTAACAGCACACAACATGCTGTCTATATCCGACTAGACCAACTTTTACTACACCGGCTGCAATGGATCAGATCAGACCCCTCACGACTGCTGCTAATGTTTGATCACACTTCGGATGTTGACATGGACGACATGCTCGTAGCGAAGATGTCGGTCTACGATGATTGAAATGTAGGTGTCAGAAATTAATTAAAACATTCTGCTGGCACATGGAATAGGTTAAGTTCAGCGTGGACTTGCTCTTGAAAGGAAAGGGAATAACCCTGACATATAGCTCTCGCGCTAAGTGTCATAAGGGTGCAACTGGACCTAAGACAAGTGACAAATGACTTATGCATTCTTTTTGTACTTTTTTTTTCCTTTAATACATATTCATAAACAATTATCATGTCAATCGATTCTTTTGAATAAATTGAGGGGATGTCAATAAATGTGCATGTAATGAATTTTTAACTATAAACATTTTTTTTGTTTTATTTTGAAATCTTACAATATACTAGAATAAAATAAGGAATTCATTTTGTTGGCAACTTTGCCTTTACATAGGCATAGTATCCTCTTACTTGGCATAGCAACCTAGAACATAGGATAAGATTGTGAAAATTGAGAGTATGTAAATCGTGTAAAAATATAATCCAGTGTACTTTTTCTCCCCATGTCACTTATTGTGGTCTTTCATAGATACCCCTTTCCCTATTACGACCCTTCGGTTTTGTTATTTGGGTTCCCAATTAAGGTTTCAATAACCTAGCGAAATAGATGTCTTAAAAAATAGCTTCCAAAAAAGTTGTAAAGTTATCAACTTCATATACAAGAAAAATATCCATTGTTGACAACCAAAGCCTTTCGCCAAAGTGAAAGATAAAAATATGAATCCTAAACAACAGGTACAGCTCAACACCAGCTCAATGTTCAGGTCCATTTTCTTATATTAGCAACGAAATTTCTATTGTTAGAAATAAAATTGTTTTAATTGCCATTCATATATCGAAGTATAAAACTGCAAATCTATTGGTGCCTATTTCGTCTGGTTATATTCAATTTATAAATAAATATTTGGAAATAAATTGAAACAAAAATTGATTCTGTAGCCTAGACAATAACTTTGATTCATGTAAGCACTGTTGATAAAATTTATGATCTGCGTAAATATCTGGAGACTAAATATAGAGGCTATTGTGTTTTAACAATTCCAATTCAAAATTTTAAGATAAATGCACAGTGGTTCCATTCCCCTAGAAGGGCGGTCAAAAATATAAATTACGGAAGTTATACGGTAAAATGGTGTACTTTTAGTATTTTTCGGGTTAAACAGCCTATTTTTGAATTATTTGGTAGGCTCAGTCATTATCATACTTTACGAAGCCGATTTCAGTATTATATGCAAAAATCCAACAAACAATGTTCAATTTACATTCTTGAGGAAGATGCGTGGGTGTGAAGATGCTTGTTATTGTGAAAGTAATAAACGAAAATACACCTGATTAATCCACCTAGCAATGTTAATGCCTTTCTAGTGCATATGAAAAAATAGTTTTTTTGCCATAAGTTTTAGACCCATTGTGCGATCTAGTCAATTCTTATTGGAAAACAAAAGGATATGATTCCACGTGCAACTTGTTCCGAACAAATCGGTTGAGTCTAGACCAACATTTAAAAATGGGGGTAACAGCCAAAATTTATTCCTTCTGATTCTTTGTCCACATATATAGCTAAATATGTAGACGAAGAATCAGAAGGAATAAATAGTGGCTGTTACGCCCTTTCCAAATGTTGGTCTAGAAGTATGAGTGCCTCAAAATAAGTGAGTGTTTTTTGGCACAAACATACGCACACATACACACGCACAGACATATATTATCTGGTATATAATGCTATGAGTCTCCGAGCATCCTATAACAGTTCATTTTTGGAACAAACGTATAGCCTTTACGTATACTTAGTATATGAGAAAGACAAAAAGGTTCAATATATCAATTTAAAGTTAAATATAATACTATTATACCACGATATTCTCAGAGATGTCAGATGCTTTTCAGTCTCATAAAGTTGACCATGATAAAGAAAACATAATACTCGTGTTCATCAATTTGGTATTTTTTTACCATCGATTATTTATTTCCAAGCTCAGTCGCAGACTATGGAAACTGAAATCCCATTTAGGCACCAGCCAGAAATATGAATACACTTGAAGGATATTCAGAAAGAAATTATAGTACACGATTAAATTGAGCAGAAAATATGATATCTGTTGAACAAACATAATTTTGTTATTTGTTAATTACACTTAGCTTTTTCGTGGACTGTTGCAGCTGAAATAGCCTGTAGATGAAAGATAGGAGTGTAAATATCAACTCAGAGGATGTTTCTGGAGGGGATTTGAAGGGGAAACATACTTTCTTAGTGGATTAAGAAGATAACAAAATTGAGTAGAAAATTGTGTTTTCGTCAAAGAAACATAGTAAAGCTATTTGTTTACCATTTGCTTGATCGCAGATGGTCGCAGCTGAAATAGCCTTTAGAAGACAGATTAGAGTGTAAATATTTACTCACATGATATTTCTGGAGGGGATTTCAAGGGCAAACATATTTTCGTAAAGGATGAAGATAACAAAATTTAGAAGAAAATTGTGTTTCCTTCGAAGAAACATAGTAAAGTTATTTGTTTACCATTTGCTTGGTCGCAAACGGTCGCAGCTGCAATAGCCTTTAGATGACAGATTAGAGTGTAAATATTTACTCACAGGATGTTTCTGGAGGGGATTTGAAGGGGAACCATACTTTCTTGGAGGACGAAGATAACAAAATTTAGAAGAAAGTTGTTTTTCCGTCGAAGAAACATAGAAAAGTTATTTATTTACCATTTGCTTGGTCGCAAACGGTCGCAGCTAAAATAGCCTTTAGATGACAGATTAGAGTGTAAATATTTACTTAGAGGATGTTTCTGGAGGGGATTTGAAGGGGAAACATACTTTCTTGGAGGGTGAAGATAACAAAATTTAGAAGAAAGTTGTTTTTCCGTCGAAGAAACATAGTAAAGTTATTTGTTTACCATTTGCTTGGTCGCAAACGGTCGCAGCTGCAATAGCCTTTAGATGACAGATTAGAGTGTAAATATTTACTCACAGGATGTTTCTGGAGGGGATTTGAAGGGGAACCACACTTTCTTGGAGGACGAAGATAACAAAATTTAGAAGAAAGTTGTTTTTCCGTCGAAGAAACATAGAAAAGTTATTTGTTTACCATTTGCTTGGTCGCAAACGGTCGCAGCTGAAATAGCCTTTAGATGACAGATTAGAGTGTAATTATTTACTCACAGCATGCTTCTGGAGAGGACTTGAAGGGGAACCATACTTTCTTCGAGGATGAAGATACCAAAATTTTGTTTTTCCGTCGAATAAAACATAGAAAAGTTATTTGTTTACCATTTGCTTGATGCAGATGGTCGCAGCTGAAATAGCCTTGAGATGATAGATAATAGTATAAATATCTACTCAGGAAATGTTTCTGGAGGGGATCTGAAGGGGAAACATATTTTATTGGTGGATGATAATAATGAAATTCAGAAGAAAATTGTGAATTTGTTCATCAAACACATTAGAGTTTAGAGGGAATTCAAAGGTAAAACATAAGTTTCATGAGGTATGCCAACATTTTCACGTATAGTTTATTTAACTGGATAATCTTAAATTCGAAGCCTTATACAGGTCATATTAGCTCAAACTCTACAAAAATGATGATTGCATCTTATATAGTATACCATAAAGTAGCAGTTTAGGGATATCTTGTTGAATTTCGATAAAGTCATGTTTTTGGATTTATGACCTATGGGGGAACCACTGTGAAATGCCAACGCCGATTATTTGTAGTTTCGCTAAAATCAAATAGCAGATTATTCTACGCTGAGATTCTACGTAGTCCTATATCTTTTTTTGCGTGTACTTGATATGTTCACAAGGAAATTCTCACGCTCAATACCGAAGTTTGCTGCTGTCAATCGTAACGATAGTTATTTTTATTTCGAGATCTAATTTTCTAAAACTCTAGGCAAATATCGAATATATTTGCTCGTTTGGTAATAATCAAATAGTGATCAGTATTAAGTGGTTCACATTAGAAATTTTTCGTGTCATATACAATAACGACGAAAAGCAGACGACCCAAAACAGTAGGGTAGTGAGTTAATTCCCGTCGTAGTAGGTAGTGCTTGGTTTTCAAATCTAATTTATGCGCTATCCCAACTATTTACTCTAATTAAGTTGTATGTAACACGTATTTTAGAGTTCCTAGTTTTCATTTTGTACTATTAGCGCATTGAACATATCATAGTTTATAGAGAATCGGCAATCAAAAACACCCTTCAAAATTTTTAAATTTGTCTTATGAAAATCTGTTTACGTCCATGAGAATTTTCATTCGTCCAGTCTAAAATTCGATAGATAAATCATGTCGATCGATGTCAAATAAATCTGTTGGTATTGGTGTGCGATTTCTACAAGTACACCAAATTAGTTTATTATGCGGTATCATACCGTGTTAAATAAAAATAACATAAATTCAAATAATATTGGCCTGTTCTGAATATAATATGTGTACATTGTGAAACATAGAATATAATATGTGTATGGAACATGTTCGCGGATATCCAAGAAACACACGAAGTGGAGGCATTCAAATCTTTACGCGTAACCAATGATCAACAGGCCTGTTTTGTAAATATAATGTACCCATTGTGGTACATATGATAGAATCTGCATATGGAAGATCTTCACGGTTGTTCAAGAAATCCCTGAAGTGAAGGTCATCAGGTCTACAGGCATAACCAATGATCTACAGGCCTGTTTTGTAAATGTGATGTACCCGTTGTGGTACATATGATATAATGTGCGTATGGAAGATCTTCACGGTTATCCAAGAGATCCCTGAAGTGAAGGCCTTCAGATCTACACGCGTAACCAATGATCTACAGGCCTGTTTTGTAAATGTAATGTACCTGTTAACGCTTTAGTAGTGCCTGGTACACAGGCTACAGGATTAAGGAATCCGGACCCGGCCAACTGGCCGGGGTATAAGGAAATCGATCCTATCTACTTGATGATTTATTACGAAATAACTTTTCTTCATAGTACGGTGTCTTATTTATAGTAGCTCTGCCCTATGGAATATTGCAGAGTTGTATACAACTATTATTCTCTATCATATTGTATGCAAGCTCTATTATAGTACTAAATATATTGTGCGCAGTGTGTGCCTGACTGAATGATCTGAAAGTGTCAATAGCAATACTTTGTACATAAACAAATTGTTGTTGTTGAAGACAAATATAGATTGGTAAGTTATTATACATCATTTTCGTGTTTTCTATGTGATTATAATAATGTTTTGTATCGTTCTAGGTATGCTATGTAATGCTCCATGTATGGAGCACGGTATGACAAAAAGGGGTAAGTATATAATGCAATATAAGTGGTGATATGATGGCTTGTTGGGGCCTCGGCATAAGGCATGTCATCCACTGGTGTGATGTGCTTGAAACACCCCGGTGGCTTGTCGATGGCCTCAACAGTACCCATTGTGGTATATATGATAGAATCTGCATATGGAAGATCTTCACGGTTATCCAAGAAACTCCTGTATATATGATATAATATGCGTATAGAAGATCTTCACGGTTATCCAAGAAATACCGGAAGTGAAGGCCTTCAGGCGACACGCGTAACCAATGATCCACAGGCCTGTTTTGTAAATGTAATGTACTCATTTCTGGTACATATAACAGAATCTGCGTATGAAAGCCGTTCGCGGATATCCAAGAAATACCTGAAGTGGAGGCCTTCAGGTCGACACGCGTAACCAACGATCTAAAGACCTGTTCTGAAAATGTAATGTACCCATTATGAAGAGAGCATGTACCATATTTGAAACCGAAAAATTGATCTTTAGTTCCGCGTTTCGATCGAAAGGCCTTACTCCAGGAATTTCTTGGATGACCAAGAACATATGCTAAGAACAGATTCTGTTCTTTGTACTACAGAGAGCATGTACCATATTTGAAACCGGAAAACTAATCTTTAGTTACGCGTGTAGATCAAAAGGCCTTACTCCAAGGATTTCTTGGATGATCAAGAACGTATGCTGTGCACTCATTCTGTTTTTTGTACTACAGAGAGCATGTACCATATTTGAAACCGGAAAACTAATCTTTAGTTACGCGTGTAGATCGAAACGCCTTATTCCAGGGATTTCTTGGATGACCAAGAACATATGCTGTGAACGCATTTCTGTTCTTTGTACTACAGAGAGCATGTACCATATTTGAAACCGGAGAACTCATCTTTAGTTACACGTGTAGATCGAAAGGCCTTACTCCAGGGATTTCTTGGATGACCAAGAACATATGCTGTGAACGCATTCTGTTCTTTGTACTACAGAGAGCGTGTTCCATATTTGAAATCGGAAAATTGATCATCTACGTATCCTTTCTCTGTACCACAAAGAGCATGTACCATACTTAAAACAGGACTGCATATCTTTGTTGTTGAGCTCAAGGCCATTTCTTGGATAACTGGATGACTTATCTGTGACTTCATGCAGAATAACTATGATTTCGGTCAATTTTGAAAGTCAAATTTGAAAGTTTATTTCGGTTCCAGTTAACAAAAATTTCCTAGTGCAATCCCATTTCGCCCGCATAAAAATGGTTTTGATTGTGCTGCCATTCAGTTAAATGCCTCAGTCTGTCAAACAACTAACACACATGCTCAACATGTATGTGGGTAGTGCTGCCAACAAATTTCTATTATGAAATTATTTCTCCTGTTTCAAACTTTTGTAATAGTAGAAAATTTTAGTATGAATGACGAGTGTGTATGCTAGCGGAAAATAATTGAAAAACCTACTTTTATTGACTGCATGATGTATTATCAGATGCGGTACATACGATTATTTCAGTTCAAACCGCCAGTTTGACAACGCGTTTTTCGACTATAAACAAGGCGACGAAGAAAATAAATTTCAAACACTCTAAAGTTTGAAAAAAAAAACAGATCATTTGAACGCCTTCCGGTAGTTATTTTTCAATTATTTTTCACTTAAGCAATAAACATTGCTTTTATTTAGTGCGCAGTAAGAAATTTATGTGAAAAAGTGCGGTGAAAATCAGTGACTTACGTTGATTTTGGTGACGGTGTTGCGCGTCTTCTACAGCAGTGAACGAACTGGATTTTCCTTCGTCGCACGGATAACGTAGGAAATTGTGCAAAAAGTCACAGTGGCAAAGTTAAATTTAACTGTATTTCAAGTAAGTAACACCGGAATGTAATTCAAATGAATGCAGATCGTAGTGTACACTTTTTTCTATCTCGCCAGATGATTAGTTCATTATTTCAGTTTACGATTCGCGAGTATTTAGTGATTTATAATTTGATATGACGGATACTAGCGCCATGGACGAATTAGCGCATAACCCTAAGTAAAACTTTGCTTTGCTATATGTTCTGTTTTTTTGCAATACAAGGATTTCGGACAAGGGCAAAGATTTCGCAGGCGCACATTTGTTTGACGAAACAATTCCTCAAATATTTTTAATTTTACACAAACAACTTTTACAAATGGAAGCAGAAACCTTAAATTGTGTATCTGTTACGAAATTATGTTCATAAGTGGTGGCAAACATTTAGCTGAATTACGCAAATATCGTTAGGGTTCCTAACAATAGTCGCACACTGTTATTGCCGTATTTTACCTTATTTTGCTAATACATATGCGAAATAAATCATATAGGATACATTTTCTTATATTCAGAGCAAATTGCTATTGCAGAAACTGGACTAAAACTACATACCAACAAAATAATAATATTAACTTGTCATAAGACGAGTTTGTACAATCCCATTGAATTCCACCACTTAATTGTATCTTGACAGATACGTATTTCGACCTCAACAGTAAGGCCGTCTTCAGTGTCTCGTACTTGACTCGACTTAATTAATAATAATATTGTCAATATTCAAATCATGTTGGAATATATGTACGTATTTAAGGATATCAAGATTTCTAGAACTCGCAATCCATAATACCATACTTTGACGCTTCTGGATTTCAAATATGCTTGAGTAAATCAGAAGTAGATCTATTTTGAATTGTGAAAGGATTTTTTAAATACAAAGACTACTCCCATTCCCTGGAGAGTATTGTGGAGCCTTCCTTAGCTTCAGTTCCAATAAATTTTGTAGATAGTTATCTAAAGAATTTTCTGAAATTAAAAAAAAATATATCGTAGTTTCTAATTCTAGTTGTTTCAAACTTCAGTATTCTTGTTGAAATTCCTAAATTGATTTTAAAATAACCTTAATTCAATCTCAATATTGCCAAGTTCTACTTTTAGAAGATTTTATTTTTTTTTATTTTACCAAGATTATATTTTCTAGGTGATTATTCTAATCGAATCCACAGCAGAACCATTTGTTTTATATTGTTATGAATGAAACGGTTCTTCCTTTTCTCGAAAATTCAGTTTTTAATTAAGATCGATTTCAGCTTTTCAGGAATACTTTTTGAATTCTCAAATTACTATCGTTATTCCTGAATTCTATACTGTTGACTACGAGACACTGAAGACGGCCTTTCAGTTGAGATCGAAATAGTATCTGTAAAGATTAAAACGTGGTGGAGTTAAATAGAATAATACTAAACTCGTCTTATGACAAGTGAAGTCATTCCACCTAAAGAGCCTAATATTTTTTTAAATGTCAGGGACCATATTCGTAGTCATTGATCCCTTCCAAAAAGATTTATTATTTCCCGAATTTAATAGTTCTACTGCAAGAAGTGCATGAAGTGTGAAGTGTGTTGCTGAGCTCAAAAATTAAATTTGGCATATATGGTAGGGACACGGCAGGTATTTCCGTCCATCGTCGTAGTGGCTAAAACCAACGAAAACGACGTTCATTTGCTAGAACTCCACTACAGCAGAACGTTTCTCCTAAGCTTACGATTTGGTACGGCTGAGTTTGACAAAAAGGTGTCTCTTTCATTGGGTTTTAAGACTATGACGGAAAGACGAAAATGCCTGCCTTGACCCTATCTGAAATCTTTTCAATGTCCTTTAAAGTTTTTAGATTTTCCATAACAATTTCGTTATTTCAAAATATTCGATTTGTGTCATAATTGATCCTCATGATCTACAAAACTTCAGGATTCATGAAGTAGTACCTGGATTACTTCATATTCATGTAAACTTTAGATACTTATTAGCAATTCTTAGATTTTATATTTATTAATTGCTTTCTGAGGACAGGTAGAGTGTCTCTTTATTGACCATTTTCAATATTCCTAATTTATTATTGAGTTATTCATGAAGTCTCACAATTCTTGTTAAAATCGGGTAAAGAGGTTTGGCTCAATACGTCATTTAGATGCACAAATCGTTAGTCAGTCATTTAGCCGAACAGGAATTAGGCGAAACAAGTTACACGGCCGAATATAGCCGCAAAAATAATTTGGTCGAAAGGGACATACGGCTGAAAGTGTCGGTCGGCCCAATAAGTAACCATTTTTGCATTCGCATATCACTAACACGATGATACATTAA
The DNA here is from genome assembly GCF_024139115.2 of Armigeres subalbatus. Classification (NCBI taxonomy): domain Eukaryota; kingdom Metazoa; phylum Arthropoda; class Insecta; order Diptera; family Culicidae; genus Armigeres; species Armigeres subalbatus. The sequence goes on from NC_085140.1 coordinate 168,466,006, forward strand.
TACCCAGGGAAGACGAGAAAATATCCAACACGAAAATTTCCTAGACCGGGCAGGGAATCGGTTCAGGATGGTCTTGCTTTGTAGCCGCGCATTTTGCCGCACGGCACTTCACTTCATCAACCCGTCATCTGCGTATTGAATGCTTTTGTTGTCATTTCGATCTGTTATTGCACAGGTAGCTATGTTTTGGTTTCGAGTTATGTAAAATTAAGTAATTTTTTGCAATTCCTGATCATAATACCTGGTTTACAGTTGGCGTTTGAGTGATAAAACGGCCTACTTTTCCATACCAATGACATGGGTGCTTTTATGAACATTATGCAACTCAAATGGGTTGCATAATAGTAGTTTGTGCAACTAGTTGCAAAAAGATGATTTTTTCAGCACGAGTTGTACGTTTATCCAACGAGGCTTGCCGAGTTGGATAAATACTACGAGTGCTGAAAAAAATCGAGTTTTGCAACGAGTTGCTACGCTATTTTTGCAATGACGAAAAATGGGCTTTAATATGATAAATCTATACCAAAATTGTACAATCGAGTTTACTCCACATGATCATTCATGTCAATAAATTATGTTGCGGCAGAGAACAATAAGATTCCATCTTATCATGCCGAATTCCATAGCTTGAAAAGCTATGAAGCGATGGATGCAATTGCCTTTGGAAAATTGTGATGTTATGTCCAACAAACCATTTCATTTATTACGAGACGCTTAGAGTACACTATTTAAACACTCACCCAAACTAATTCAGCTAAATGTAGTCAAGTAACTACTGTCCCAATGTAGGTTTTTCATTATAGCACCCAAATGAGTGCTATAATGAATATTATGCAACCCATTTGAGTTGCATAATGGTCATTAAAGCACCCATTCTGTTGGTATGGAAAAGTAGGCCGTTTTATCACTCAAATGACAACTGTAAACCAGGTTTTATGATCAGGAATTGCAAAAAATCCATTATAGCACTCATTTGGGTGTTCTAATGGAAAACCAGCATTTAAATAATAGTTACATGACCACATTCAGCTAAATTGGCTTGGGTGAGTGTTCAAATAGTGTATTCTTTGTGTCACGTAATAAATGAAATAATTTCATGGGCATAACATCCAATTTTCCAAAGGCAAGTTTATCTATCGCTTTATGATCTGTCGAACACACAATGGGGCACGATAATATGGAATCTGTTTGTTTTCTGCAGCAACATGATTTTTTGGTAAGATTGGTCATGTTAAGTAGCTAAAATTGTACCATTGTGGTACAGATTTATCATATTTAAGCCCATTTTTCGTCATTGCAAAAAATAGCGTGTGCAACTCGTTGCAAAACTCGTTTTTTCAGCACTCGTTGGATAAACGTACAACTCGTGCTGAAAAATCATCCTTTTGCAACTAGTTGCACAAACTACTATTTTTCATTAATAGTATGGTAGTTGAAATGAAACTTTCGTGCACAACTTTCGTTGACTGAAAATTGCATCTCAATTCAATTAATAGCGCAGGACATTCAGTCAGTTATTTCAATTCCGTCACCTGTAACTTTCATATTTGTTCGATGTGTAGTTTTTATTGATCTTACTATATAGTAAACAAGCTATTATTCTTGCTTACTGATTAAACACTAATTTTGAGACATTTTTTTTTATTGTTGTTTGACGGAGACGAGCCAGCCTCGGGCTGAAAGTCTCCTTAATAAAGACAATAAAAAAAAGCGCGCTTGCGGAAAATGTGATGAAAAAGTTGGATTCCAAAAATGCGTGAAGAATACATCTAATGGTTACTTTGAAATATATTCTTACATCCCTATGACGCGATTCTAGTGCGCTGAAAATGGCAATAACAATTTCACATTTCACTTCTCGCTTGTCAATTCTCATCCTTTTCATTTATGACTCCACATTTCTCGTGAGAAGTGATAAGTAAGAAATTAAAAGTGACAAGTGAGACGCTTCACTTCTTTTTTTTCATTATTTTCCAAATTTTGCGTTACGTAATTTATGGATCTTCCCTGATGTGTATTTTTCACATTACTACCGAATGAATTTGTTATGAGCTATTCCGGCCAACATGTTTTAAAAACAAAAAGCACGTGGATTGATCATCGAATGTGGTTTAGTAGTCATTCGCTAATAACACCTTCTCCATGTATGCAATCAAGATATTTCTGATGGTGTCAAATGTAATTCACTAGCTGCAAATGAAGTTATTAAAAAAGTGTATTCAATCAGGTGATATATTCCTTCAGCATCAATAAAAAAATAAGCTTATCCCGCGGAAATATCCAAAACTGGATAAAAAAATCAGCTATTCATAAACTTGGTGAGTTTACCGAGAAATTTCAACAATGAGAAATACGACAATGACGTAGTGTGATCCGATTACGATAATTTAATTAAAATTATATTAACTGTCAAAATGTGTTTTAAAACCATTTTTAACTGGTTACAGTTACAAACAGGTCAATTGTAGGATTAATTTCACATAAATCACATACACTCAATTAATCGAGTCGCGTGCATACGTAGATGACAGCTTTACGGATGTTTAAATTTTGGCAATGGTCCACTTGCTTCGTCTAATATAAATCAAATAAGCATTGAGCTAATGATACAAGGCGCTCTTCATCATTAATAAATGGTTATCCATGTTCGACCGTCGCGTCGTAATGAATCCCCTAAACGATGAAAAATATGTAAACTTCAACGAGTGTTCAACGTTTGGCATCGTTCAAAGCACCGATGAACTAATAAGTATATAACTTTTAACAACCTCTTGAAAAATGGAATATATGAATGAGAGCAGAGTGAACATGTCGAATATATGTAGTACATATGTACATAACTATAAATTGCGTTACGATGATTCTGCAAACATCATGCACTTTTCGAGAGCAGCGAGCGCAAATACCATAATGCTGAAGTGGGTGCTCTCGGGTACGGGTGGAGTTGAGGTGGACGGTTTTTCACTCGTTCAACTCAAACTGCCGATGACTATCAACGTTGACGTCATCGTTTTTTGCTCGCCAGAAATAACGGCTCCTATTTCCATTCGGCGCCCCAGCACCGACCGTAGTTCCGTTCCTTTGTTTCGCTTCATTCCATTCATCTCTGTGAAACCGGCGCGGCTAGCAACGGGAACGTCACAACCATGACGTCACCACGTCACTCGTTCTAACAAAAATCTATCCCAACAACGACGCCTGCGCCTCTCATTGAGGCGAGCACCAACGCAGCGGGACAGCATGTTGCGGAGTGGAACCTACCCACCGTCAGATGGAAATTGTTGAGCTTCCGACAGATCTTTCCGATTTTCCACTCTCTTGTTGCTCTTCCGTTCGGTACACACACGCAAACATTGCATGCTCCCAACCGGACGCTCTGCGGAATTCTCAAACATTCTCCGACGCTCTCTGCTTCTCCCACACACGCGTTGAGGAGACACAATTTTCCTGTGACCGATTTTCCTCCATCGCACACACCTTCCCGTTGCAAAAATGCTGCCGACAACCTGAAGCTTCTTCTGCAGGTTTGGCTCGAGCCGTATTTCTCCGCTGATACACATATTTTGCTGGTCCATCTAGCAGACGCTATTTTTCCCAGAGTTGGGGAAACTCCCGTTCTGTTGACAAACTGACATGCCAAGGCAGCACACTCCTACAATCAATTTCGAGACCAATCTTCTAAGGAGCGCGACGGGTGGATGGGATCTTCTCTCATTTCGGTAGGTCGCTGTCTAGCAATACAGAACTTTGGGTTAGCACCTGGCACATGGAACGCGGTTACGGTGGTCAGTAGGGCAATATATACAGAGAGTGCGGGGAGCGAGTTTACATCTGCAAAGGGAGCTGAAATTTTAAACAGTGTTTTCAAGCTTACTGTTCATCAAGAAATTAAAGGAGCTGAATGTTTTGTTCCTCCATGTTGCATTACTTATTATACCAGATTAATATTCACCAAAAGAGCCCTTTATAAGAACTGTTGGAATATTAACAACAAGTTAGAAAACTCCCAAAGGGTGATGCACTTATTCGTCCGTTTAGCAATAAATAGAATAGTTTGCAATTTGCTGTTTCGTAGAAGACTATGTTTATTATGATATATGCATCAAACCTAATATTGTTTCACATTTACATTCAAGTGAATTCGCGAATCGTTAAACAATGTTTTTTTTCTTTATATTATACTGCCCTGATTTGCACAAGGTTTTGATTTCTTTTTAGAAAGAAGCTTAAAATTGTCTCCTGTTTAAGAAAAACTGAGAAAGTAATATGCTTCTTTCTACACTTTCGATAATAACACCCCATTTGGTCTTTGAACCACAACAAGCGTTCTGCTAAACCACAACAAGCGGCTTTTTGACTGGCTTGTTTGTGGTAGGTACTTGTTTTATAAATGGAAAATGGTAATCAATTCATATCAATTTATAAGTACAACGAGTAGTATATCCTCAGTTATGGGGTTGAGAGATATCGAATAACCAATTGTGGTCAATTAAATCTGCTAACCGAAAGCTTGGGCTGAAAATGGGTATTTTTTGTTTGCGCTTGTGGTGATTTGACAGAACCCCGACCACTTGTGATGTACCATCTTGATATTTATTCGCACAACGGTCATATTCCCGATTGAGATGCTCTTCTACGCAAAACATAAACATAATTATGGTCCATTCAATAATTCCATAGCAATGTTTACAGATAAGGAATATATAGTGTCAATTTTCAGAAAGATTGCAGATTCTATCAATTTTTTTTTGTGTGTCTTCATGTAAATCGGGTTTGAAACAAATCAACGGAATCACTCAAGTTGGGGAAAACTAACATGGAACTCCTATGCGAATATGAGCAGTGCCTATATTAGGTCCTGTATCCTTGTTTTACGGATTATTTAAATATATGTATTTGACCATTTCTCCTCATATTATTGGCATTGTGAGCGATTCATATCGGTTGCCCATAGAGCACGCCATGCTGCCAAACGGACGGGGCTGACCCAGAAGTCGTTATTAGTTGCGTGATGTATTCAATGGATCTTCTTCTAAACAGTTCCTTTGTCGGAATCTATGACAAAAGGTCGAAAGACAAAAGGTCGAAAGGACAAAAGGTCGAAAGACAAAAGGTCGAAAAGACAAAAGGTCGAAAGGACAAAACGTCGAAAGGGACAGAAGGTCGAAAGGACAAAAGGTCGAAAGGACAAAACGTCGAAAGGGACAAAAGGTCGAAAGGGACAAAAGGTCGAAAGGGACAAAAGGTCGAAAAAGACAAAAAGGTCGAAAGGGACAAAAGGTCAAGAACAAGTTGATAACAAATTTTGTGTATTTCAAAGGAATTTGTGAAATGCATTTAACTTCAAGCAGAAATTACACACCCATCTCATTTATCAAAGTTGAAGAATGAGCAATTTTCAAAGAAGGAGTAATGACTATGAAACAATATTATGAATATCTAGATAGTTCTGTTAGAGATGTAACAGATTGTTGAATTAAAACCTGTATTGCGCGAGAGAGAGTTGTCCTATACAGTTTGCAAAACATTGCTCTTTTATGTTTCATTATTTTTTTTACTCACTTTCACTTAAATTTTTAACACTATTTTTAATAAAATTCATTCAATGAGTGCAAATAATAGATGTATATCTAGGTTTTCTAAATGTTACTTTGATTTGTCAAAATAGTGCACGCCTCAGCCACGCAGACGCGTGCATCAAAAATACACCTGCGTGTAATACACGCCGGTATATTTCATATGCGGCTGCGCCATTTTGACAAATCGAAGTGACATTTAGAAAACTCAAACATCCATATATTAGTTATACTTACTGTATGAATTTTGTTTAACTGTTAAAAATTGTGAAAAATAAAAGAGCAGATTTTTTGCCAACTGAGTAGGCCAACTCTGGGGCGAGGTTGATTCTCTCCGTTTCAGTTTCTTGTCTATTTCGACCTTTTGTCCCTCTCGCATTTCTTATTGATATTTTTTTCTTTCGACCTTTTGTCCCGTTCGACGTTTTGTCCTTTCGACCTTTTGTCCCGTTCGACGTTTTGTCCTTTCGACCTTTTGTCCCTTTCGACCTTTTGTCCTTTTCGACCTTTTGTCCCTTCGACCTTTTGTCTTTCGGCGTTTTGTCTTTCGACCTTTTGTCCTTTCGACCTTTTGTCTTTCGACCTTTTGTCCCTAATCCCCTTTGTCGGTAGTCTAGTGACTATCGCTTCTGCAGGAGATCGTATTTCCAATCCCAGGTTCTTCCTTTTCCTAGGATGCTTCCCAACATTTGTTTGATATGTGTTTCACGTTATATAAGACCTTCCATTCTAGTAATTCCAACCTCCCCACCTTTGAAAGGTTATACAATTTGTTGCATCTCTCTTAAGTCTTTGAGAATGCTAAGAAATGAACGATTATTTGTTGGACACCACAAATGATCGTTCATTTCTTAGCATTCTCAAAGACATGGCAAATGCAGATCTCTACTGTTGGAGAATTCCTTGATTCCACCGGAGAAATAGAAATTAGTCTCGAATCAATATGTTGTCGGATCTCATACAATACATAGCATGGGCTTGTAGAACCTACGAATTTGTGCTAAAACGTACTAGAATGTAAATGCGTTCTACCTCCAGATCTGATTAAAGAAAGCTATATTTACTTACTTTCATGATAAACTTTTAAATAAACTTCACAAAGCTTTGTTGGTAATTGATGACGTTCTTACCTGAAAAAGGAGAAAAAAGAAAAGAAAACCATGTTAATGCAAGCTTACCAGACTGATCAAAGCAACAGTGGATGGTGTGCAAAACTGTGTGAAGATTTCGGGCGAACACTCCAGTTCATTCGAATCGCGCCGGGGACTAAGACAAGGTGATGGACTTTCGTGCATGTTGTTCAACATTGCGCTAGAAGGTGTCATGCGGAGAGCCGGGTGTAACTGCCGGGGTACGATTTTCAACAGATCCAGTCAATTTATTTGTTTCGCGGAAGACATGGACATTGTCGGCCGAACATTTGCAAAGGTGGCAGAACTGTACACCCGCCTGAAACGTGAAGCAACAAAAGTTGGACTGGTGGTGAATGCGTCAAAGACAAAGTACATGCTTGTGGGCGGAACCGAGCGCGACAGGGCCCGCCTGGGAAGCAGTGTTACGATAGACGGGGATACCTTCGAGGTGGTCGAGGAATTCGTCTACCTCGGATCCTTGCTAACGGCTGATAACAATGTTAGTCGTGAAATACGAAGGCGCATCATCTGTGGAAGTCGGGCCTACAACGGGCTCCAGTAAAAACTACGGTCAAAAAAGATTTGCCACCGCACCAAATGTGTCATGTTCATGTACAAGACGTTAATAAGACCGGTTGTTCTTTACGGGCATGAAACATGAACAATGCTCGAGGAGGACCTGCAAGCACTCGGAGTATTCGAGAGACGGGTGCTTAGGACCATCTTTGGCGGTGTGCAAGAAGACGGTGTGTGGCGGCGAAGAATGAACCATGAGCTCGCCCAGCTCTACGGCGAACCAAGTATCCAGAAGGTAGCTAAAGCCGGAAGGGTACGATGGGCAGGACATGTTGCAAGAATGCCGGACAGCAACCCTGCAAAGATGGTGTTCGCTTCCGATCCGGCAGGTACGAGACGGCGTGGAGCGCAGCGAGCGAGATGGGCAGACCAGGTGCAAAACGACTTGGCGAGCGTGAGGCGTATCCGAGGATAGAGAGATGCGGCCTCGAACCGTTTATTGTGGCGTCAAATTGTTGATTCAGTGTTATCTGTTTAGATGTAAACTAAATAAATGAATGAATGATGTTAATGCAAAGACTCGACTGGACGTGTTACCCATCCCTGACAGCTGCAATAATCATTTAAATTTATTTCAAGAATTAACTTTTACTGAACGTCTAAGGCAGTTTAATATTCCAATAGGGATTATCTAAATAAGTTTAATTTTCGATGAAGATTATTTACATAATGAAAAATCTATAAACTGGAAATTTTGGTGGCAGACGAATTTCGCGCCAACCCTTCTATGGGGCTGGCAGCACCATCTTAGAATCGAATGATACTGCATACTTAGTTTTTCAAAAATTGTCAAGAGTAACATTTGATGAGGGCCTAATTTTTTTCATTGATTTTTTAAAAATCGATGTAACTCTAAAATGACAAGACCTACAAAAAAGTGTTGTATGGCGGAAGTTTTTTGGAAAAATAAAAAAAAACGATTTCTACAAAAAAAAGTTAAAAAAAGTATCGATGTTACAAAAAAAAACCACACCTCAGAAATCGATGAAATTTTTTCTGCAGGTAGGTATTTCAATTATCTAACCGGGAATAATGTTTCTGTGACATATTAAAGGAAAAAAAGTGTTTCTAACAAAAACTTTTTTCATGTTCATATTGAGTGAAAATTTATCAGCGTGTTTTATGCCTACAGCGCCAAGTATAGGTTCAGCAGCCTATCATCAACCAACGACACATTTTGGACGTAGAAAAATTGGCTTATGAAGCAATTAAGCATAATCTAACATTAATGTGTGTAGTATATAAGATAAGGTCTATGAAATATTGGAAATAAAATAATCATTTGTGTTATTAGCAATCATTCAATTTCGATTTAAAATATACCTCATTGTAGTGTATTTCTTTCAAGCGTGTAACACGCTTCCTTAGATTTTAGCCTCCATGGATGAAGAGTGTCAAAACAGAGTGAGATTCAGTTTGCTGAGTATTGTTAAGACGAACGGTCGAGACTAGATATCTCTCGACAATGTGGACCAACATTTGAAAAGGGTTTATATTTTCTTTGACTTTTTGTATTGAAGTAACATAAAAACAATTGGGTTCACAAGAAAAACAAATAATTGCTGTGAACACGGGCAACATTTGATACAAAACTGAAGTGATATTTAATTGTAACCAAAATCATAAGGGTAGCAGTCATTTTTATTCTCAGCGTTTGTTATATTGAATTAACTAACCGTTGAATTACCTGAAGATGTCGTACGGTGCATAAGCATGAGCTGATCGCATTTAGATGTCTCAATGCGACTCACCGATGTTAATGTGAGGCGCACAAGCTTTGTGAGACTCGTGTGCGCTAAATTGTATGTGCGCGTAGCAATCTTTGCTTGATCTAATCCATTTTTGTATTTTTGTACGCCCGCATGATGTCTGTCAGACATGTTTTTCATTTTTCTGTTAAAGAGCTCGATGAGAACTACTCGTTAAAACCTTTTTTGTACGGCAGTACAGTGAGCGCAGAACTACACTATTATGACCGGAGAGCTTTCGGGGATTCGAACAAGAAGAGCTGCGTACAATACTCGGAGGGAAACTAGAAAATGGTGTATGGAAGAATCATGAGCTGTATCAAGTACACAAAGAAGAAAATATTGTGAATCGTATAAAATACGGCCGACTTCAGTGGGCTGGTCACTTATTGCGAATGTCGGAAGAAAGAATAACGAAAACAATATTCAACAGAACCAGATAGGTGTCGGCGACTTCGTGGAAGGTCACGAACACGCTGGATGCACACGGTGGAATCGGACCTGGGAACCTTGAACGTTCGGGAAAAATGGAGAAATATCGTCCAAGACCGACGAAAATGGAGCTCTACAATACGCCATGCATATGTGTATCGACGCTGTAGTCAAGCAGGTATCCAGGTATCCTAGTTTCGAATCCATATAATTTTGAAAATTGGTCGACGATTATTCTCGCAAAAAAATTGTGAGAGATAAAAGTAATGAAACGAAGAAAGAAATTCTTTCAAGGCTAAACTCGAGAGAAAACATGTTAAAAATTCAAGAGCTGTGGAAATTTCAAAATTTATGGTCTTAATTTTCATTTTCCGTGTAATTGGAAAAATTTTAGAGTGAATAATTCGCCATGAGATTCACCAGTAAATCATTCATCTTATATTGTGTTAAGTTATTTTTGAAAAAATACTAAACTACAAATATTTAATTCTTCAAAAGAACGCGGACAAAACACGAAGAAACAGAAAATTACGCATCTTTCAAACGTTAAAAAAAATGTGGAAATTTTATTTTTTTTTAAATTATTATTATTATTATAACTAGCTGTATGTACCCGGCCTTGCTCGGAGTTGCCAGTTTAATTCGCAGTTTTTTCACAATCGGAAAATGAGTAAACCAATTGGTCAAAAGAATTTGAAAACATTTGAAAACATTGACTGACTGAAAAAGGGATCAAACCCAAAATCGCCTTATTCCGGGCAAACGTCTATTTCTAAAGAAGGAAAAACATACACCGATGCCATATTCCGGAAAAACGTCTATTTTAAAAGAAATGATCACATTTACCATCCAGAAGGAAACACTGTAATCATTGCTTTTCACTGGGCAAACCATGATTTCGATGAAGTGTTGAGTTGATCGATAACTAAACAATACAACTCGCCCACACCCTCCCCTTTTCCATCCTTAACCCACTATCGTCGTCTCCTTAATATGAAGAATGTGTGCTCCAAATTTGACTGAAATCGGCTAAAAGGGAGATCAGAAGTTACACTAAGGTGATTGAGAGCTGAACAATGCCAGTCCCTCCACAACCTTCCCGTTTTCAAAATATCATCCCTATCATCTTCGCCTTCTTAAGAAAAAGAATGTTTGTTCTAAATTTGGTTGAAATCGGGCAAGGGGTACAGAAGTTATGCTGGAACATTGGATCATTGCATACCTTGCTTTTATTTATTAATCTTGGGAGTTACACTGAATTGCTTGTTTTCTAAAGACAACCCCTTCCCCTTTACCCTCCCTCTTTTCTCAAAGACCATTTCACCCCCTTTGTTATCTTCTCCTTGGGATAGAGAATATGTGTACCAAATTTGGTTGAAATCGGTACAGGGGTTCAGAAGTTACACTAAATTGCCCGTTTTCAGAACAATACCCCTCCCTCTAGACCCCTCCCCCCCCCCTTGTCCAAATTACCTTCCCGTACAATCGGCTCCTCATAGTGAATATGTTTACAAAATTTGATTGAAATCGGTCCTGGGGTTGGGAGTTACACTGAGTTGCTCGTTTTCCAAAGACAACACCTCCCTATACCTATACCCTCCCCTTTTTTCCCAATGACCATCCCACCCCCTTTGTTATCTTTTCCTTATGATGTAGAATGTGTGTACCAAATTTGGTTGAAATCGGTACAGGGGTTCATAATTTACTTTGAATTGCCCGTTTTCTAAACAAAACCCCTCCCTCCAGACCCCTTCCCCTTTCCAAAATCCCCTCTCATATGTTTGCCTCCTCGTAGTGAATATGTGTACAAAATTTGGTTGAAATCGGTCCTGGGAGTTGAAAGTTACACAGAATAGTTCGTTTTCTGAACAAAACACCTCCCACCACCCCTCCCTCTTTTCTACATGACCATTCCATCCCTCTGTTAACTTCCCCTAAGGATAGAGAATGTATGTAACAAATTTGGTTAAAATCGGCCAAGTAGTTCAGAAGTAGTTAGCGAGCATAGATAGCATACATAGATTGGTTTTTATATATATATATATATAATATAGAAGAAGAAGAAGAAGAAGATATCGAAAACTTTTCCAATTCCGAACAATTGAAAATAACAAAAAAAGGTTAAAGTACCCTGCCCAAGGTCGGTTTTGGGCATCAGAGGACTTTAGCTTTTTAGCTTTGTCTGACTACTCATATCTATGGTTGCTACTCCGTGATTGACCAGAATCAGTGAAATTGCACAAAGAATCAACTGAATGATTGGCTGGGATTGTTCAAGCATTCTCAGTGTGCAAGTTTCAGTGACTCAAATATTCAAATGATCAATAACGGCGCCGGCCACGTCCTTGTAGTCAGTTAGGAAGAGGGAAGGAATATTTGCTATTTGAAGACCGTGTTTACCTCTGCGTCTCCACAAAAACCACATGAAGGATTATCAGTTAGTTGGTAGGCATCGTTGTATTTAGATTCACTCTGATAAGCGATACGACCGTGCCATTCTTTAAAAATAATGATTTTACCTAACCATAATTCGGCCGCTCAAAGTAGAAAACCTGCACCGAGCAGGAACACGACCAAACGTATATCTATTGATTTACTTCCCGACCGCACAAACTACAACGATACCAGATCGTTCGACATGTATATGAACCGAGCATGGACAAAAGTCACCATGCATGCCCGATGGCATATGCAAACTGTAAAGGATCGAATTTTTGACGACCGAACCGACGTGCAGTATTCTGTACTTACTTGCCCTTACTTGACCGGAACAAAGGGCAATATAAGCGTATTATCCGCCGATTATCAAAAAGATATTTTTTTTCTCCGGCTCGCGACGAATAACACACGCACTGTACTTACTTTCCCGATGGCTACTGCAAGCTATAGAAGATCGCACTTGTCTCGACCGGATCAAGGCGAAACACGACAAATCACGCACTGAACTGGTTAACTTTATTACCGGATTGTATTTTAAATCAGACCGAATTTCATTTTTTTTCATAACGGAATCCCATAATCCCGTCCAATCCGACCACATTTTCTTACCTGATTTTCAGGAAATATGTGCCCACCAAGTTACTAATTCCCACTGATGAAATTGACTAATTTCTAATGCCTCCGGAATAATAAAAAAATCATTGAAATGGAACTGTATGAAAAAAAAACCGGAGGAGCACCTGTTAGCAACAACTGTTAAAAACCTTAAGAAAATTTGATCAACGGAAGATAAAAAAAACCACGACGGAGTCCAAAAATGGCTGCCACAATGGTCGCCCTCACTCTCACCTCGCGTTTTTCCTCGCACAAATGACAATTTATAGGCGATTAGCACATGTGAAATATTTTTTTTCGTTTGTGCTACAAGTGAGCATATGTAAAAAAAACTGCATTTCGCTGCGGCGCCTGTTTATTATTGTTATGTTATGTTGGAGTTATGTGTCCCTGAAAGCACTATATAGCTATGAAATTAGATTCGAACGCGATTTACCTTAAAAGCAACACTAATGACATAACATCTAAAACTTTTTTTACGAGGTTCGTCCACTTTCTTTGTTGATAAATGAGCCAGCCGACGGCTGAAAATCTCTCTAATAAAGACACACAATAACACTTTGTATGTAATTGATTTTATATTACTGCATAAAATATTGAATTAGCTTGAATAATTGGTTGAAGCTCTTTGTAATAACTAATGAAAAACTGGACAAATTCAGGATTTTTTAGACTACAACACAATAAGGTCCAAAAAACGGGACTGTCCCGTACGTATGGTCAGCTTAGTTATACGGCCATGAAACCATGATCAGAATGTTTTTGGAGTATTTAGGAGTAAAGTGCTGCTGACAGTACTCGGCGGTAAACGGAAGAATGACTTTGGCAGCGATGCATGTATCACAAATTTCATAGTTTAACAAAACGTATATTGTTAGGCTCATACAACACGGCAAACACAGTTGGTATACCAACTATAGGTATACCAACCTATAGGAAACATCGTTCGTATGCCGGTATATCCAGTAGAGAACCCGGAATAGGACGTAGGTTTTGTGGTATGCATCAAAAAAGCATCAAATTATTATTGTTTGCCAATGTTAAGGCTGTAAAATATCTGTGCCACAGCCACATATGTGTTCTGTCCCACATAGCTTATTATTGCCCATGAAACTGAGTAAAAATATAGTAAATATCAACATATTTATAAGTACATTGTTAGCAGGTAGTTGTAATCTTTCATGGCATTTGCGCAGTATTTGCCACCATTCTAGTAATTTCAATTACCATGCGTGTTTTGTTTGACACCAGCTGAAGTCGACCATGATTCTCACCTGCTTTGATGTCATTACATCGCTTCCATAACTACCTTCTTTAGAATGTAGCTCCTTTGCGCATTGTATACATCTGAACAACCGTATTTTTTCAATTTACCTCCCTTCTGAAGAGCATCCAGTAAGAGAGCTTATTTGCATGTTTCATCTGTTCATGTTCTTTTCCGTGATGTTATCCTGCAGCTGCCCGGTATCGTCGGAGCTCGAATTTGAATTCTTGATTAAAATCTTATCATAATAGGCTCGTCAGCCTTAGCTGAGTGCACCACCAGCATAACATCCAACGACACCGACGCAAAGATCGTCGCTTTCCCATGACACCGGACCAGGCAGGAAAAACTTTCAATTTAGCTCAATGCTTGAGCAAAAAGCTGGAAACACCTGCCACCGCAATACAACGAAAGAGTGCCATTTGAAAGCGCCTTCAATAGAATATGGTGAGGAGGGATGCTATCCATTCATCTGGTTCAGGTGTGGTTCTCAATCAGAGAGACGCAAGGGTTACAAACTGATATGTGGTAGATATGTTGGAATAATACACGACCCTGTTTTTTATGTATAAGTAGATTAATGTTCAAATAAGTTATTATAGCTCTACGAAGAATTATTGCCCCTTATATCCAGATGTCTATAGACATCTATAGATTAGTACCTTCACCAACTATGTTTTCAAGTTAAATTTATCATTTTCATACATTATCACCACAAGATAAACCACCTTCCTTCCTTTTCATTTGATAACCACTGCTTAACTAGTAACCACAGGCAAAGGATACGTATACACACATTTCTACGTGGTTGATGATTCTACGTCGATAGTTGACGGTTACTCGGTGGCATGTAACTTTCAATATACATATGTAGATACCGTCTCACCTGCGCTCATAACGATGCCGTTGCTACTGTCGACAAAGACAACGGCGACGGATGGTAGGTTGAGTGTGACGATAGTTTAATAGCTCAAAGGCAACATACACGAGATAATGGCACTTCATTTGCGCTATAAATAGGACATAGTCTTTTCTTTCAAAAGGAGTTCCGCAGCCGTAGTAGCAGCGAGGTGACGCGTTGCATTGCGACATGTGAACGATGAAAAGCGTATAGAAATAAGATTGATAGCTTGAAGGCTGATTGTGATGGTAGTAATTCAATTTGTCCCGGTATACTTCCTTTCCCGGCAGGTAATGTTGCAGACGTTTGCTAAATGATCATGGCTATATAGAGAACATTATTTTACATAGGTATATAGAGCTGTGGTTTCAAATAATGTGAAACGAAATTAACATGGATATAAATCGTCTATGAGTTCTTAAAAGAAAACTATCCCTACGCAAAACATGGCCAGATTTGTTCAAACATATTTGTGACATTCTCGAAAATTGCTTAAACAACAGCAATCAGCAGGCTTCGGGTTTCTGTTCCACCTTTTCCTTAAAAAATAAGATAATGAATAATTCTTTTCAATTTTTCAAACCGCCTAATATGTTTTTGCTCTGAAGCATAAAATCTTTCAACTTTTCAAGCACTTTCCAAATTTTTATCATTTTTCCATGTTATTGTTATACAAGTCGGACTATTATCCGCTATAATATCAAGTAAACCACAACCCATCCAATCATTTCATATTTTAAGCAAAACCATATGTTTACGCAAGTAGAGAAAATATCCAATAGAATTGTACCATCAAATAGAATTGTAATGCCTGCATGTACCATTTACTAAAGTTATACCCATCGGCAACGGTTAACATTTCTCGTTCCTTTCCATTTGTTGAATAACACCGTGCTGCACTCCTTGGTACTAATGAGGGTGTCGCTGAGTTGGGGGCATCTCGTTAATAAGTACTACACCAACACTTCCTTCCCCTCCCAAGTTATGGTGAAGATGGACGTGGTCAGGAGTAGTAATCCTCATGCTTTTGTGATGTTTATCCGTGATTGAAATCAAGGACCACACCCACCTTGATTTCTGATAGCAATCTGAATAAGGATTTAAAAAAAAACATGAGTATGAGTTAAGAAAATTATTTTGAGCTTTTTAGTCGAATGTCTTCACTTGTCATAAGACGAGTTTGTACAATCCCATTTAATACCACCACTTAATTGTACCTTGACAGATACGTATTTTGACCTCAACAGTAAGGTCGTTTTCAGTGTCTCGTACTTGACTCGTATCTGTCAAGGTACAATTAAACTAAAGACACACTGGTGGTACAAGTACCACGGTTATGTACCCTAGTACATATTGTACCATGGTTTTCCACGTTGTACCAGCATGGTACAAGGTGACACACCTGTGGTACAACTTGTACCATGGTACGAATACCACCAGTGTGTCATTAGTATTAAGTGGTGATATCAAATGGGATTGTAAAAACTCGTCTTATGACAAATGAGTATGAGGTTTGCAGAAATTGCTCTCAAAAGATAACGAACAACGATAAAAGAGAGGCAAAAACCTCTTCGAATCATAACAAGCCATGAAAAAACTATCATACTTGTATACAAGTTGGAAAAAAACTGATTCGGATAGGCGGCCCCCACCGATGGGGTTTGACAAAACGCTTTGTTTTCGCACATTTCATGTTGGGGACCATATTTTTTTCGCACAGGGGCTTTCATTGATGTGGAAAATATATCCGCAGTACGAATAGCACGTGCCATCAAAGCATTCAAAGCCACGTGGCTGCCGAATTTTCAAAAATATCAATGTTTTTTTTTCTGGAGGTATGTTTTTTCTAGGCGACAATCTGGCGCTCATTTTTTGTTGCAATTATAAATAAGCTGAGGAGTAGATTTTATTTTAAGCAGTTCAATATTTTCATTGCGACAGAAAGTCACAAAAACCTTGTTGTTTTTAATAGGAGATAATTGTGTAATGTAGCTGGTTTTGTAATTTTCGCATCTGCCGTTGAAATGGTTCGGATCCTTGTTTTGTTGGATGTTGGACAAGCTCGTGATTAATTCTTCGCCGTCGCACACCGTCATTTTGCACACCGCCAAAGATGGCCCAAAGCAGGCGTCTTTCAAATACTTCGAGTCCTCCTCGAACATGGTTCAAGTTTCATGTCCGTAGAGGTCTACCAGCAGGGATTGAATCCAAAGCAAAATGTATCAAATATCGCACTTGTATGCCCACAATCGCATATTGTCCCATATGAATAGGAAATCCAGCAAAGATGGGACTGATATGCGATCATAGGCAGTATATCTTGGACAGACATCTGATTTCACTGTGATTTCTGTACCATGATACCATTTTTCTCCATGCGTTTTGACAGTTGGCACTGTACGTATCACACTGGAATCATAATCATACTGTGTGTCGTTAGTTTTATCTCCCAGGTTTTATCCTCTCTGTATACACTCACGATATGTATGAAAAACTTGCTTTATATATATACTTTAACTTGCTTTATATATATGAAAGACAAGTCTTTTGGTCGTTATTATAGGGGTTCGCAGCCCTGGGCTGAATCGCCTCTAACTTTCGCAAGTCGTCATGACAAAGGACTGATTCGGAGGGCTTTACTTTATGATAAATTCCTTCAAAAATGTATCGATTGTGGGCATCACTGGTTCTGACTTGTTTTACACAGCTTTGCGAAAAAAATATGGTCCAAACCTATAATGAAGGGGGGGTTCCGTAGCGTAGTTCGTTTCCCAGCCCCTCCACCAAACCCTCATCAGTCACCGGATCCGCAGCCGCGTTATCTATTGGAAGCGATTTCTGCAAACCCTGTCTTCCACTCTTAAGGCGTTTAGTAACGATACATTTGGCGCGGAAATCAATCTTACTAAATCCTCGACCACCTCGAAGGTATTCCCGAATATTGTCTGCTTCCCAGGCGAGCCCAGACACGCTCGATTCCGCACATTACTATGTACTTATTTTATCCTCGAAGCATTCACCACCAATTCAACTATTGTTGCCTCACGTTTCAGACGGGTGTTTTACACTGTACAGTTCTTCCACTGTTTTAAAGGTTCAGCCGACAATGCCCACATTAGCATTAGCATTAGCATTGAGCATTTCGCACAAATTCGTAGGTGGTACAAGCCAAGACTATTGTATGAGAGTAGCAACATTTTCGTCCGTTACCACAGATATTTGGGACTAATCACTATCTCTTAGATGGAAGCAATGCGCGAATGCTGAAGAAGGGGAAGAATGGTTAGTTGGACACCTACTTAAGAAAGATGCAGAGAACTCTACAACATCTCATAGGTGCCACGGGAGATTTTTGGATTGTTAGCAGGAACAGAAAAAGTCATTTTAACTACACTCAAATAGCTGACATCCAACACACAATCAAGTTGCTAGCAGGCTTGTAAAATGTCATCTGCATGTCATTTGACTAATTTGCTCATAACTTTCTTTAGAAGCAAAATTTCTTCCATAATTTTGAATGTACTCATAACGCTTGAGTAGGGTTATATTTTTGTCCAAGGGTACATTGCTCTAAGTATAACATCAAAGGCTGGAGAGTGAAAACTCTCCAAAATGTCACGTGTCATTTGACATAATGTCATTTGAATGACATTTTGCCTCCCACGCCCAAGATTACATATTTACAGCAAAGTCTCGTTAGACAAAGTTGTAGGCCCATTTAACCGCTATAAGTTCGTCATACAACATGAATTGATAGCTACCTTCTGAAACAAGTTCTGGGAAAATTATACAAACGAATGCAAATGACATTTTACAACACTGGTTGCTAGTCCTTCCCGAATTTGAATGTGCGAATGAATAGGACGGCATGTGCACGAACAACAGCAAGCGTCGACTCTCGGTGTCAGCGTTGTTTTGTGCGGTGTCAAAATGAATCTTCAGCTTGGCACATTGATATTCAATTTGAAATCTCAAAATATGAATATCATTTCATACTGCGGTGCATGGATTCAACATTTTGAAATCAAATTCCAAAAATATATGCATCTGTTTAGTATATAAAGTAAAATAATCATCATTTATCGGTGCAAATCAACCGCAATTCAAAATATTCATTTCAGCCCCGGTAGATATTCATTTTTTACGCTCGATTATCAATCGGCTATTGAGGATCGGGCGGTAAAAAAGGTATGGAAATTTGACAGCATGCTGCGAGATGTTCGTGCCTGCATTGCCGAGCGTCTGATCAAAACAAACACGAATCAATGACGAAGCTGCCTACTGAGCGTCGATGCAACTGATAGTAAAACGAAGATTTCCGTCCTTGATTGTTAGTGTTGAAGGTTTAATAGTAGGAATCGTTCTGGTAGAACGTGAAACACAGAGAGAACTATGATAGAAATACAAATGTAGGAAAGGGACGAGCCTGGAATTGAACCCACGACCTCCTGCATAGGTTCAGCCGACAATGCCCACAATAAACAAATTGACTAGATCTATCGTTGTAACACCCGGATCTTCGCATGACATCTTCTGAAGTAATATTGATCAGGCACGAAAGTTCATAGCTCACACAATTTTGCACACCATCCATCGCCGTATTTTAAGCATCCCGGGAAAGCTATTATCGTCTCTTTGCGGTCTGTACTGTCGTATGCCACATTGAAATCGATAAACATATGGTTAGTTGGAACCTGCTACAGTAAAGATCTGGTCCGTTGTCGAGCGGCCGTCAATTATAACTTTCCACGAACTCATTCAGTATTGGTGAATGGTGACAGACAATGGAAGATAATCTGGGATATCACTTTGTTAAGGATGTTGATCGCTCGAAAGTTCTCACAAGATGTCTTATCACCTTTTTTGTAGATGGGGAATATAACCCCTTCCTTTCACTCCTCTGGTCACGGTGTAAAAAAATGGATTATTATCGAAGTTTCATGTACCTCTAATTTTTTTTTTCATCGAAAGTTAGGCAAGGTCATTTGAAATAAGGCCCGGGGTGTTTTAAAATATTTCATCGGCGATTTTTTGAAAAAAGTGATTTTTATTGTTTTGTTCTCCAATATTCGGTATAAAAAGTCAATTGATAATTCACCAATGGATAAATCATAGTAATTAACTCTCAAAATTAGAAATATACACATTTGTAGTTTTTCTGTATAGAGAACCAATATTTAAACGGATCTAAAATGGTGAAAAATCATTTTTTCATGTAATTCAAGCGTTTCTCAAGTGTTTTTTTTTGGCTTTTTTGCATTTGCTACAGTTTTTTTTTCAGCAATTATCATCTATCTACGGCATCTATTCTGTTTTCTGGTTAATAAAATATCTGCCATTCTATCTTTCGACATTTGTGCTAGATGACTTGCCCACTAAACCGTCTTCTATAAAATTTATAACATTTTCTTTTTTGAATATATGATATAGCAGCGCGTAACTCATGCGTATGTGCCACACGCTTTTTTTTTCTGGCCTCTCACTGAGTATTGTACGTAATACCTTCCAGTCGTAAAATTCAATAACCAAACTTAGTCCTGGAACTGACTACGTAAGCAGGAGGTAACCTTATTCGTAGTAGAGATGCTTCACAGGAAACGTCATAATCAGCCGCTCCAAGCATTTGGAATATTTTTTCAACACCTTCAAACACAATCTTCGAGCACTACTACAGCACAATCAACACAAAACTTATCTCTGTCTCTACACGCAACCCTGTACATCGTCTCAGCAGAGCTAAGGCATATGCTCAGGGGTTTTGCAAACGAAATCGAGCTCAATGGAAACGATCACAAAGGAATGTGTATTGAATGTGAATGAATAATAATATCGTTATACTTATAATGGTTTCATAGAACACTTGAATAGTAAATCGCTGTACTCAAGAACATTATGAAGCCATAATTCTTACTTGAGATGTTTCCCGTAAAGTTGAATGACGTATCGCTTCTATGAAAACAGTCTTCTCACATGTAAGTAACCAGTTTACTGCCCATAAGAGCATGAATAACCCCCGCAGATTTGGACCGAATCAAACATGAGAAAGTCGAGCATGTAGCAGCAGCTTAGCTTTCGTAACATAAATACAGAAATAAAATTCGCTCTATATAAAACTTCCCTAAAACCATTCCATTTTCGGAAATGAGGAAGCTTTTGTGGTTTTCAAGCCAAATGTGATGTGTACCACTGAAACTATGGGACAGTGTATCAAGACGAATATATTATGAATCCTTTAAAATATGGAAGACTGACAATGGGCTGGCTATCTAGCACGAATGTTGGAAAAAGAAAAAATGCAAATACAACATTGAGCAGAGAGCATGAAGGCTGGAAAATTGGCTGGCTGGATGATAATTGCATGAACAAGATTGTGATTCATGCATAAATAGAAAAAAAAATACGCAAAAAATACTTCTAAAATGCTTAAAAAACAAAAGACAATGATTTTCCAACATTTTTGATCCGTTTAAAAATTGGTTGGAAGAAATGTTACAAATGTGTATATTTATTATTTTGAGAGTTAACTTCTAGGTATGGTGGTAAGTTATCAATTGACATTTTATACCGAATATTGGAGAGCAAAACAATAAAAATCACTTTTTTCAAAAAATCGCCGATGAAATATTTTAAAACACCCCGGGCCTTATTCCAGATGACCTTGCCTAACTTTCTGTGGAAAAAAAAACAGAGGTACATGAAACTTCGATAATAATCCATTTTTTTACACCGTGTGGTAGTTGCTTTGCCTATCAGATTCTGACTATCAGCCTGTGTAGACAAGTGGCCAGCCTTTCTGAGCCCATCATGATATATTCAGTTCCAATACCATCTTGACCAGCTGCCTTATTGAATTTTAGTTGTTGGATGACATCCTAAATTGCCCTCAAGGTGAGGGCTGGTTGGTTTTCATCGTCCACTAAGGTAACGTAGTCGTCTTCTTCGCTGCCTGTGCTCTCAGCGCCATTTAGGTGGTCCTTCCTCGAAGTGCTGCTGTAACCAAACGTTTGTCCGTCAAGATACTCCCATCCGTATCCCTGCACAAATCGGCTCGCGACACAAAGCCTTTGCGGGATGCGTGTAGCTACTGATAGAACTTGCGTGTTTCTTGATAACGGCACAGTTGTACCATCTCTTCACACTCCACTTCTTCTAGGAGGAGTTTCTTCTCCTGAAAGAGGCAGGTCTCCGTTTCCGTCTAGCGTTCCTCTTTCTGTCGGGTCCGTAGCCGCTGGAGGACTTAGGGTGTGCCAGTAAGTATAAGCACGATTAAAAAATAACATTACGACATTGATTTTTTGGAAAAGTTGATTATTGTTTCGCTTTTATGTCTTTTACTATGTTTTAGTGTAGTTCAACCGAGATCCATTTAATCGTGTGCCAAGGAGTGGAATTTTGATCAGACCATTTGTCAACGATTTTAGGCTACATTTTCAAACTATTTTCAAAAGTTGTCAAAATTCAAAATCGTAGCCCATTTTTTTACATGGTTGGTATTCTTTAATTTCTCGGTTAACCTGAACTTTCACAGTTTTTTTAACCTTATGGACCCTAACAATATTTATTCCAACATTTTTTTTTAACTTGAGGTGTCACACGACATATTTTGATTCAATTTTAACCTCGCGTCACCGACATCTGTGCTTTCAAAAATTAAAACTGCAGTCCAAATCCAAAGACCTGGATTGTGGCCGATGTGACCGGGTTGAACCTAAGTGGCCCAGGAACCCTTAGAATATTATTCCTTGTAAAATCATGATGTTTGAGCTGTAACATGATCTGTTTTGATTCAATTTAGGAAATGACGCTTCCGTAAGTCCTCCGGGTTGCCCCAAAAATATCATTCGCATCATTGCTTTGTGAAATTATGAAGTTTGAGGTGTCGCACAACCCATTTTGGTTCAATTTAGGAAATGGCTATTCCGGAGGTCTTTCGGATTGTAGCCGAATTGAACCCGAACCTGATGATTAGTACGTGGTGAGCCCCATTGGCCATTTTCTTAAGCTGATGATACAATCAGGCCGGTGGTGAATTTCAAATTTACAACATGTTTTTCTACTGCCATTTCCAAAAGCCCAAATCTGACGTAATAGTTATCGTACAATGCTGAAAATTAACTCGATTGTACATTACAAGCAAGCAAACCATCTACAATTCTTCCCCCCTCATGCGCGTTATGGTTACCCCAACTCGTGCTCACAATACTTGAAAAGCACGTGGTTTCCAAGATGACTGATTTGTGATTGCATGACTGATTTGTGGCTTTGTTGTATAATCACCTTAACAGAGTCAGAAGAAAGTTTCACTTTCATTCGTTCAAGTTTGGGCAGCTCGTTCAAATTCGCTTTCATGTTCATGAGCTCATGCTCTCATGAATTTTTGGGCGTATCATAGCGGCCATAACATAATTTTTATGATTACTTAACCGGGAGCTGCATGTTTGAAGTACCCATACGTTGAAATTTGATTATAATCGTTACTCTTGACGTGGAACCAATATCAGGCGTTAAACTCGTATAATCCACTGCTTCCTTGCGACTTACGCTTTTCATTCTACAGGAGCTTGAAATGTCTGTGACATGACAAACATTGTCCAACCACGAACGGCTGATAGCGCAGTCATGCGAATTCGACGGATACTGGAGGTGTTCAATTTCTAAACGACCGCAAGGGCCGGAGATTAGATTCGCTTCATTCTGCGCTCGCAGCCGTATTGAAATGTTTCATGTCAGCCGAGAATGAACGCACTCCGGAAAGTCAGGGTCAAAAGCGAAGGCAGTTTTAATTAAAACTTCAACATTCTCCACGTGTCGAACGAGAATTTCGTCCCGTGTGGCTAGCCTCGGTATGTCAGGTCGTATCGTTTCGGTCGCTTTCCACCGCACGATCCAATGCGGCGATGATGCCAACGTGTTTTGCGCCGATTTCAATCGTTTGGCAAGCCGAAGCCATTATAAATTGTTATTTATTGCATGGGCATATAAGCTTTAGAGATTTTTTTAAGAGTTCGTAAATTTGTAGAGAATGAGCAAATCGTGTACGCGCGTTTCTGCGAATGAAGCTGCTCCATGTGCAGTGGGCATTTTCCAATTTTCATCGCTCTCGGTCTGAGCTGGGACTGAGTGAGGCGGTCAGTGGTCAGAGTCGAAACTATATATCCTTGATAAAACATTATATTTGCCAAGTAAGTCTAAATTATTGTGATTGTTTCAATTGATTTTTTGACATCGACTTTCCTAAAAAAAAATAATTTTTGATGCTATTTGAAAAATTAAAACCCTGATTAATCCACCTAGCGGTGTTGGTATGTTTCTGGTGCAAAAAAATACTGAAAGGTTCCAATCCGAAGATGCCGAGTTCGATTCTCGGGCCAGTCTAGGTAGGATAACGCGTAGTCTTCTTCGACAGAAGAGTGAGTGATCGGCCTGTACTGAGGAAGGAGTGTCGTAGTGGGTAACCGCTATGGTATCCCCGAGGCATGGCGGAAGTTTGTGTATAGACTGCACATGCTGAGGCACTCTGAGCATAGTATCTGTAGGCCTAGGCAGTTACCGCTAGACTACTTGAGGCATGGCAGTGGAGTGTTAGAGTGAGCATCCAATTAAGTCTCAAATGGTGTGAGTGCTTGTGTGAATGTGTACATTAAGTACAGCCTATCCTCCAGAAGTAATGCTGGAAAGATGTCCCGGGGGAGATTAGGGTTGGAGCCCAAGAAGGGTTTAGTGGATGATAGGCCCACACACTGGTACACTGCCATGTGGTAGCTTGGCAACTACTACGCGTGTGCTGGGTCAGTGCATAATGCATTACTTCTAAAAAAACGCATAACAGACATAACCTTAATTCGTCGATTGGTATATAACCCTATGGGTCTCCGAGGCTTCTATCAAAAGCTCGGATTTGGAGTGATCCTATAGCCTTTACGTATACTTAGTATACAAGAAAAACTAAAAATTATAGAAATTCTGCCATGAAAACTGGGCTGACGAATTGGCTGATATTCAATTAAAATTGAGCAAATATCAGGCCAAACCAGATTACATAACTTTAATTTTTCGGTTTCAATTTAAAACAGTTTAAAAATTATGGGTTCTTAGGGAAATTTGACTTGGAGTAAGTGAAAGAATCGATTAGACGAATATATTTTTTTGACCTGGAATTGAAGTATTAACGCTGCTAGTTTCACTCTGAGAACCATGACGATTGATACTAAGTTGTCAAAGTTGAAGAAGACGATCAATTCATTGTTCAAACCTATTCTCTTTCATGTAGTAATACAATTCAATCAAGAAGTAGTACCTGTGTTTCATTCTCGAAACAACTAATTTGTTTTGTGATTTAGTTGCAATGGATGCAGCTATTTTTTTCTAACGCATGTGGTAAGGGCACAAATATCGTGAATAATCATTTCTTTTGTATCCCTGGCAATAATGAGGATAAATAATAAATTTTGAAGTCTTACGTGTAGGTCAAGTTACATGAAATCTCGGGCCAACCCTGGTCATCATCGTAGCGCACAGAACACATTTGAGAAAGATCAAAACAGAGTCCCATTTCAGCCGATCAAGTGGAACGTTATTCGCCTCAGCTCTGATGGCATGCCGCTGTTTGATACTATTTGTTTTCATATTTTACGATTATTCTCAATTTTATTTTTATCTTTTCTCATGTTGCCTTGACTCAGCCGTTTTATTCGTTGCCGGAGAGCCAAGCTTCTACGGGTTAAGGGTACCACGAATTCGGCCAAGCAACGAAGACTGAAGGGCTCCGAGTGGCCGGTTTGGAGAAAAGACAGCAGATGCGAAACAAAAAAAAATCAATATTTCAAAGCTGACGAGGCAACTTCAAACAGATTTCTCACTTTAATATAGAGGCGAATCAGCACGTTTGATTGGTAGTAAAATTGATCGTTCTGTTACTATTACTGAAATGTGGTCTATATGTCATTCAAGGGTAAGGATTGTGAAATCATCAATATTATTACTACTCACGAAAAATAAACAGTTGAGATACTATGAATAATTGGTTGCATGTCAGACATTTCCGTTATTCAATGTGCAAAAAGGCAAGCAAGAAAAAAAAGGTCGTTTATAATTGTTTTGGGGCCTTCCTGCATTAAGATGCGCGGCTATAAAGCAAGACCATGCTAAAAGAAGCTGGGTTCGATTCACGGTCTGTTCTAGGAAATTTTCGGGTTGGAGTTTTTCTCGACTTCCTTCTGGAATTTAAAGTATCATCGTGTTAGTCTCATGATATACGAATGCAAAATGGTAGCTTGACCTCGCTGTTAATAACTGTGGAATTGCTGAATGAAGCTGCGAGGCGGCAAATACCCAGTGGGGGATGTAATGCCAATAAAAAGGAAGAGAGGAAGGTAGTTGTTCTGGGGTATTTCTGTGAAGTGATAGTTATGTATGACCCGATGATAAAAGTTTATTTTTCTTGCACGAGTATTCGATATCAACACAGTTATTTTAAACGATATCATATCATATTTTTGACAGTTACTAAACATAGCTCTCAATTCGATTATTTTTAGTTGTGTTGTTAATACATCATATAGATCATCTGGCCTGAGGAATGTCGAACTAACGATAATAAAATATTATGAAGCCCGATACACATATAATTTTTCATACGTCCGAGAACTCTTAGAAGATAGGATGAAGATTTGATCCAGGTTGTATTATCGTTTGTATATTTGTATAAGCAAAGCCACTAACACGTAAACATCTGGGAATTGAAAGAATCTCCTCCCGAAATTAAATTATCACAAATGATAACCAAAACCAATCCCTTAATTGCTAGAGTCATCCGATAGCTGGGGAGAAAAGCCCTCCCTCTTTCCACGAGATGTTATCATTAGAAAACATGTAGACTAGACTGGCTCAGGAAACAAAAAGTTGTCGAATTCTATGGGGCACCTTCCAGGATTGTGTTTTTTGGTAAGAAAATCAATCTCTCAAAATTTCAGCTTAATCGCTTGTTTCATGAGCTGGCGCATTTGATTTGAAGTTTGTATGGGGATTTCAGCCAAAATATATAGGAAAAGACACCTCCGTCACTCATTCGATCTAGAAATTGGTTCTAATTGCTCGATTGAGCTCAGAATTGCAATTAAAAAGGCATGCCAACAGAACAATGTCACAGAAGATTGTACGATGAATAAATGAACTTTTATATAGTTTTTGACTGATTCGATTCGATCAATAAATCCAAAAATACACTATATAGCTGCTAATAAATCAGCCGAAAGCTGATACTTGTTCTGGACTTGAACAATCAGTCTCCACCGGCCTTCGTCGTCCACATGTCGAATCATCATTTGCAAAATCTGGGAATAATTTGAACACGATCCACTAGAATTCTATGTGAATTGGCGGATGCTAATAGATGGGAAAGTATAAAAAAGGGATTTAATAACTTTTTAACGAAACATCCTAAATTTTGGCGAAGCAAAACGCCCTAGCGGCATTTACGATGTACTACGCGTCTCCACGTACTTTCCGTACCGGATTTCTGATTCACCGTGAACTTGTATTGGTGGTGACGAAATCGAGGTGAAGGTGATTGCCGAAAATGACGCTAGCAAAGAAATTCGTGGCTGGAAACCGTACGTACTTTGGACTCCTCAAAAGGCTCCGAGTTCTAATGTATCTACAAAACGCTTATTAGACCGGTAGTTCTCTACGGATACGAGACCTGGACGATGCTCGTGGAGGACCAACGCGCGCTTGGAGTTTTCAAAAGCAAAGTGATGCATACCATCTATGGTGGGATGCAGATGGCGGACGACACGTGGAGGAGGCGAATGAACCACAAGTTGCATCAGCTGTTGGGGGAACCATCCATGTCAGAATTTCGGATAGTAATTTGGTTGAAATGGTTCTCGACAACGATCCGACGGGCACAAGAAGGCGAGGTGCGCAGCGAGCAAGGTCGATCAGGTTGGCGACGTGCAGAATCTATGACAAAAGGACGATAGGACAAAAGGTAGAATGGACAAAAGGTCGAAAGACAATAGGTCGATATGGAAAAAATCGAAAAGAACAAAACATCGAAAGGGACAGAAGGTCGAAAGGACAAAAGGTCGAACGGAACAAAGGTCGAAAGGGACAAAAGGTCGAGAGGGACAAAGGTCGATCAAGAACAAGTTTATAACAAGTTGGGTGTATTCCAAAGATATTTGTGAAATCCACCTAACTTCAAGCAGAAATAATACACTCATCTCATCAATCAACGTTGAAGAATGAGCAATTTTCAAAGAAGGAGTAATTACTATGAAACAATATTGTGAATATCTAGATAGTTCTGTTAGAGACAGGGTTTGCAGAAATCGCTCTCAATAGATAACGAACAACAAAAAAGAGAGGTAAAAACTCAAAGGTTCAGCCCAATCGGGTTGTACGCAAAGGTGACGTTGAACTACGTTGCTGTATGTAATCTACAGGTTTTCGACTATTCTGTGCGATGAGACCAAAGCAAGCGTTTTTCAAGCCCAGCCTGAATCTGCTTTCGATGTGATGTATATAATTTTTGGACCAACATTTGAAAATGAAGATAAAAATAAAATTTTCAAATAATCGAGGTTGAACAACACGTTCAAGCGTTCACATATCCAAATTACCAATTGATAAAAAATCGCTAGAGAGTAAGAATCGTTCGATAATTGTATCTCGATTCGAAGCATTGGTAACAATGCCAAACATTCGATTGAACTTCATTGTTGACATTAAATTGGTATTAATTATGTTTATATTATTTTAAATGATAACCGATTACACAATTTGAAAAGCACAAGCCTGGCTGATAGTGTACAGCTGCAACCATCACCGATGCAAACTGCTACAGAGACTTACCACCCATCGCTAAGTCAGTCTAAGCCCCTGGTGGCTCATTACAGAAAAACCCATTGCGAGAGCTGGGCTGTCAACGGCGTTATTGATAATAATTATTTCTTCACGTGAATTGCGTCGGACTTAGCGTTTACTCCGGCAGACACCTACGAATCAGCAAAAACGAGCCAAAGAAAGTTTACCAGAACGCATTCACTGCAGCAGCGAAGAAGATTCCGAGCCCCTCTACTGCATCAACAGACGTAAGCAAGAAGCTATCGTCAAATGCCCCAAGTTTTCCAAGGAAAACGCACGTTTGAGTTAGCATAAACGAACTGCACCAGCTAAAAGCCCTGCAATGGCGGACATAAAAAAAACTTTCTATGAATAACTAAAGAAATGCTGATAAATTACTAAGTTGAAAAGCAGGCCAAGTTCTAGTTGGAATGTAGTGCTATGGAAGAAGAAGCTTGCGATGCACTTACGAGATTGACTGATTCACCGAAATCAAGTGCTAAACTGTTAGCAAGTTTTTAATAGTAAATATTATCATACATAGATATTGTAACACACTAGAGTCGGTTTTTACGCGGAAGATATGGGCCGCGTAAATTAAAACAACGTAAAAAACCGCGTAAATCCCAAAGTATGTCTGAAGGACCCGCTGAAATCCAGAAACTCGCGTGAATAAAAAATCGCATAAAAAACGATTACTGTAAAAATAACCGCGTAACAAACGACTTCAGTGTACATCGGGTATGAAGCGTTGACTCTTCCTTGATCGAATGGTCCAAGAAAATTGAAAATCCATCGAGAAACGGCTGAGATATTAACGATCAAAGTCTATCATATTTTCGTGACGATTTTCAATTTTTTGCAATCGTAAAGTGTACCCTAATATAGAAAAGACAGACGTAGTTCTACGTCAAAACTGTTCCGAATCATAACAAGCCATGATAACAAATTTATCAAACTTGTATACAAATGCGAAAAAACAGAATCGGATTGTGTTGGTTACTGCACAGCTGTGTAGAACAAGTTGAAATGCATCATCAGAGCTAGTGCTCCCCACATTTAGAGCTTTCTAAAAGAAATTTATCATGGGGTATAACATCCCGAATCAGTCCTCCATCATGTTGATTTAAGAAATGAACAAAACTTGTTTTGTATGCGATTGATTCTCTCCGTTTCAGTTTCTTGTCTAATTCGACCTTTTGTTTTTTTACCTTTTGTCTCTATCGACCTTTTCGACCGGTGTATCAGCAGTCGAACGGTACCCTTTTGTCCCTTCGACCTTTTGTCTTTCGATTTTTTGTCCTTAACCGCGACGTGCAGCCATGGACCAATCTGAATGGAGAAGACTTTTATGTACTGCACAGGCCACTCCGGTCTCAGTCTGAGTAAATAGTAAATAATAAGTCACGACTTTCAAAAGAACGTCAGGTTGTTTGAACGTTCGTTGGCATATGTTTTAAAAGGGACGGGGTTGACGGGATTTCGACAGAGAAACTCAAAAATACAACCCGTTTAAATTACATGCGGACCATAATTCGGAGGAAAACTTGAGACCCATTATCCGATTTGTCAAACAATATAGGGGAAGGGGGCAATATATATAACAGATTTACTCACAATCAAGTTGCTGCAACAATTTTTGTCTAACTTGTGCTACTCGGGATATATCTCAATGGCTTAGAACAACGACAACCATAGATTGATGAATAGGTCAACAAGTTTTCAGACTTAAAAGATCCATCGATCGCCGCAATTATCTAAGTCTACAAGAGCATCGCTTAAGGTTTTTCTTCGTAATAATAGTTGAGAAAAGGAAAACTCGAGAGGCTAAATGCCTTTTAGCTGGCTACTGTTAGGAAGAAACGCACCACACGTAGGTGAATCAGCATTCTGGTATAAACAGTGCATGGAGAAGCGTAGTATATTGCAGGCTAGTCACGGTATGGCGATTTTCCTTGCCAAATGTTAGTTGTTTAATCAAAATTGGATTTTTCCTTCCTATTCATTATTTTGACCCTTTTTTGCCTAACCTGCCTTATTTTCGGTCTAGTTTTGTCACGGCGATCAAAACTAGACCTAAAATTAAGCAGGCCAAAATAATGAATAGGAAGGGGAAAAAAATTCCATTTTGTTTAAACAATTAATAAACAACAAAAATGCCCTAGCGGGACTAGCCTGCAGTTGCTCTCGCTTTAAGAAAGGGCACAGACTGGAGTGCGCCAATGACCGAGGAATAACCCTCCTTAATTCGGCGTACGAAAAATAATGTCCCGTATTCTGTTCAATAGATTGAGACCACTTGAAGAGTCCTTCGTCGGGAAATATCAGGTAGGTTTTCGTGAGGGCCGATCAACTATGGATCAAATGTTTACCCTTAGATAAATCCTTGATAAATTCCGGGAGTACAACTTGCAGACACATCTGTTTTAATTTCAAGGCGGCGTACGACAAATTATGCTCGAACATGGTTTTCCGGCGAAACTGATACGGCTGATTCATATAACGTTGGACGGATCGAAATTAAGTGTAAGCGTTGCGGATGAAATATCGACGTCATTTGTTACCTTAGATGGATTAGGGTGATGCACTCTTGAATCTACTGTTCAATATAGCGCTCGAGAGAGCGATTAGGAGAGCTGGTGTGCAAAGAAGCGGTACCATTATCACAAGCTCGCATATGCTCCTGGGATTTGCGGACGATATCGATATTATCGGGATTGATCGCTGTGCCGTAGAAGAATTTTTTGTGCCTTTTAAGAGGGAGACAGCGAGGATTGGATTCACGGTCAATACCAGCTAAACGAAGTACATGGTCGCTGGAAATCAACGTGGGTTCATTAGTGGTGGTGGTAGTAAAATGGTGCTGGATGGTGAAAAATTTGAAGTGGTGGAAGAATTTGTGTATCTTAGAACATTAGTGACGTGCGATAATGATGATACCCGCGAGGTGAAAGGGCGTATTGCAGCTGCAAATAGGGCTTATTACGGACTTCGTAACCACCTTAAGTCCCGTAGTCTGCAAACGAAGACGCTATATACTACTCTGATTCTTCCGGTGGCTTTATACGGCCATGAAACATGGACGTTAAAGGAGGCTGATCGGAGAGTTTTCGGAGTGTTTGAGCGTAAGATGCTGCGGACAATACTCGGCGGTAAACAGGAGAACAGTATCTGGCGGCGTCGCATGAATCACGAGTTGTAACAGGTGTATAAAGGGCTGGATATTCTTTAGCTTATACAACACGGCAAACTACGGTGGGCTGGACACGTTGTTCGTGTGCCGGAAGAAAATCAAGCGAAGATAATATTTAGTATAGAACCCGGAAGAGGCCGTTAGTGAGTTGTTACGGCCATCACAGACACACTAATATGCTCTTCCTGTTTGATGTTCACTAAATCTAACAGTTATTGCAATAAACTTAGTAATTTTAATATTTTAGCAACAGGTCATACTTTCTTTTGCTAGCAATGCAATTTCTATTGTTCCTGCATTGGATAACTAAAATAACTAATTAACTAAATTTGGAACGAAGGGATTTACTGGTGTGGATGAAAGATGGCGTATGTACATTAAACAAAAAAGGTGATAAGCTGGGTTTGCTCTTATTGATCGAAAGACTTCTTCTTCTTATTGGCATTACATCCCCACACTGGGACAGAGTCGCCTCGCAGCTTAGTGTCCATTAAGCACTTCCACAGTTATTAACTGCGAGGTTTCTAAGCCAGGTTACCATTTTTGCATTCGGATATCATGAGGCTAGCACGATGATACTTTTATGCCCAGGGAAGTCGAGACAATTTCCAATCCGAAAATTCCCTAGACTGGCACCGGGAATCGAACCCAGCCACCCTCAGCATGGTCTTGCTTTGTAGCCGCGCGTCTTACCGCACGGCTAAGGATGGCCCCATGATCGAAAGACACAATACTGAAAATAAATCGAACCTTTTCAGAACCAGCATTTTAAACAAGATAGGTAATGTAAGAGGAATATTTTACAAAGTACAAACATCACAGAATACATAGTTCTGAAATGTTGAGATATCTGAAAGGTTGAGAAATATTTTGGAATCATAATTGATAGTCATCAAATGGTCGCGGCCGCGGTCGCATCTACTCTGGATTCCTTTCTAGGATGACCACCTAACGCCGTTGACAACCGCAGCTTGAACGATCGGCTTTTCCGTTCTGAGCCACCGGGGATTTCGACTGGCTTCATGGCGGATGTTTCTCTATTGTTTCAGCGTGAGTGCCAACCAGAAATTCAACTTCATGAAGCTACTTCGGTCCGATTTTTGATAAATATTGCACGATTATTCAAAGCGAAGAATGACATAGTCAGACTACTACTCCATCGACTCATTCATTCGACTGTTACTGAGAGTGCTTAGTATTGGCAACTCTATAACCATAGACCATACTTTTTGTATTTTGATATTATTTCCATTATGTAATACAAAAATACTTCCACATTCGCATAGTATAGTGTTAATAGTATGGTGATCTTACACATATTCAAAGGTACCTACTGTTTTTTATCCTTAGTTAGTAATAGTTTTTTAGAAATAACACAGGGGCGTTTTGGTCAGGACGAGGGGGGGGGGTGCGTGGTATGATGCCAGTGGCGCATTCACATTATACCGTCTTACCCTACTAGTTTCTTCAGCATTATGGTTTTTTTGCTGTTCAAAAACAGCGGAAGTGTGCGAGACACTAAAAACAAAATAACATGGAGAAACTAAATCATGCTTCGTTTAAAGAGCCATTTCGCAAAATAAAAAAACACTCTTCAAATGATAAATAAACCAGGTATTTGTATAAATTAAAATGCAAACATGTTGTTATAGCTGATCATTGAAAAGTGTGTCCAGTAATATTCCAATGGAATGATGGGAGAAAAATGGAAGAATTTAACAATAAGACAGTAAGTCCATCGTAGAATTGATATTGTCTTATCTAATCTAATCTAATCTTATATAACACAAACGCAGCCAGTACAAACAAAGCATCCTGGAAAATCATTGAGTTAGATGACGCCCAATAATTTTTCTTGTCAATACTGAGGCTAACAGCGTCAAAGCGGCCGGTCCCATGGTTACATGGCAGGTTATTGAGATTTTCTATATGATGCAATAAAAGTCTAAAAAAAATGAAAAAAAAAAATTAAAAATAAATGAAGATACAAAAATATGAATACATAAAAACATAAAAGCAAGAAAATATGAAAATATTAAAAAAATAAAAAGTGATACGAAACGTTAAAATTATGAGACTATGACAATATGAAGATGTAAAAATAAGAAAATCGTAGAACTGATATTGTGAGGATAAGTATACTGAGGTGTAAGAACAAAATTTGAAAAAGATAAATGTCCCGTTTTTATCACTAACCTAAATCTATTACCTTAAAATAGCGCATAGGGTGATAAAATTGGGTTATTACTGGTGTTGGTGTCAAACTTTTATAATTTTATAGATTGATTTTATAGTCATTTGTTTTTGTGTTCTCCTTGTCCCATATGTTCAAAACACGCGCTTGCCTGTTCATCTTTCCTCGTCAATGGATCGTCATGCATCTCACCGAACCCAGCGATTCCCGACAACTGGAATGTAGCCGGTTCTAGTGGCGGCAGCGTCAGGAAGTGCTGCGGGGCGACAAAGGGCATTCCTGTGCCGCCGGGGCCCGCAACGCGTGAGAAAATGAGCTCTAAATTTAGCGCATGCAGGCGTCTCGTTTTAAGACTATGCACCTATAAATAAAAACCACTAGTTCAAAAATAAACTGCACAGCTCACCACATGGACGGGTTCAGCTACTGCTGATATGATCTGTTGGTGTTTAGCTGTTTATGGTTTCTGTTGGCATATATGTGTTGCAAGGGATTTCAGATGCCGAAAAATTTATGCATTCTAGCATAATTCATGGTGTGTTTGTGGCACGATCATCTCTTTGTGTTACGTCTAAGCTCCCGATATAAAACGATGGTCATAATACAAGCATAATCTGAATAACGACAGGATACATAAATTCTCGAGCGCTAGGTGTTTTTGAAATTATGAACAATAAACTATGAGCTGAATCGGTGGTGACTTGAAACATGACATCGATGCCAGAATGGGCCTTTGTTTTATTGCCGAATTGGCTACCGGGAGATGTTTTACATCGGTATAGCTACATCATTCAATGATGGTGCTTCTCCATAAAAAAAAAATTAAAAAAAATGATGAGCTGTCATGGGTTGGAGTAGTATAGATAGGATAAAAGTATGAAATATTTTTGCGTCGGAAAAATCTTAAAACCAAGAAGTTCGCAAATGAAAAATGCATTTGAACCAAATAATAAAAGCATAAGCTGAAGAAATTGATACACTACTTGTAAATCTAAAATGGTGCAATAATCGTTTGTCACGTGATAAAAAATATCAAAATATATATGTATTCAATAAAACTTCGCTATGACTTATTTAAACTAGTGAGATTAACTCCATTTTAAATATTTAAATTTTAAGTTTCAATAAAAGTGAACGATGATGCATCGCCATAGAGTTTATGTGATCTTTTACGAGGTACATCTGAGAAAATAAGAATCTATTAATGTCAGCTAACAAATGTTAGCAAATGATACGATTGGTCTCGGTACAAGACATCGTACGACGATGATGATCGTATGGATATCGTCACTCGTCAGACTCTGTTCAACCTGTTGTTCATCTCGTTTTTCTTCTTTCTACTTCATTATTTAGCACGGTATTTCTTCAAAATCTGGGATACCATACGCACAGTAAATTTAACATTATTATGCATTCTTCTTAAATGGGACTTCATCTTTTGCAAAGTACGTCGTATCTTATGGTTGAGTGATACTCCAAGGTGTAATTTGGAAAAATAAAATCAGTAAAGCTAAAGATAATTTCCGAACCAAACAAGTAGGTATTAGGAATATATTAAGAAGTCGCATTAATCGGATGCTTCTGTGATTAAAGACTGCATATGAGCAACAACTAAGCCAGTGAAAGCGGAAAAAATAAACAACGACAAACGGTTAGCAACGGACACCGGGAAAATACAATGTAGTATTCGCTAACCGGTGGGTAAAATACCAAGCCAACGACAACATCAACATCGACCAGGAAGAGGCGTGTTGGATGCTTCGTTTCGATCTGGTCTACGCTAAAAAAATATAGAAATTTGTATTCACTTTGGTAGCGTGCTAGTTCTAAATATTTAGCTGCATGAAGTTGAAAAGCTTACAATAAAATGTAATGCTAGAATGCATATTCTGATGTCTTAGCGATTCTGATTTTAAAAAAGACAGAATCACCGTCTTCGACCAGAGGTCGCACATCTATATTACTATATGCAAAGTTGTCTAATGTTTTTCTTAGCTTTTGTGCACACTATACATACATACACACATACATACACATACACACGGACAGACAGGCGTGTGCTCTGCTCGTCGAGCTGAGTCGATTGATATAGAACAATATGGGTCTCCGAGACTACTCACCATCAGGCGTCGCAGAAGGATATGATTGGGTGGCCTAGTGAGTGGTAAAAGGGGGCCATGATGAGGCGAAAACGTGATGAGGAATATCTCAACGAGCGAAGGCTTGGACGAAAAACCGCCATTGCTTGGGAAGCCATAAGTTCTAAACGCTCGAAAGAACAAGACGTGTGCACACGAGAAAGCAAAGTATATTTTGGCAAAGTTAAAATTGGAAGTGAGTTTTGAGAGAGAAGTGTGAGGGAGAAGTTTCATCAAGTCATTTACCAAATGCCCAACCGTCCCCTCTCTTAACTAACCACCACAACCACCTGGCTACCCTTCAATAGGACCCCTGTGTTCCACGTTCAAACCATCACCATCTGCCTTCCAAGTTCCGACCAGTTCCGCTGTAGAGCTTGAAATATCCCGTGGCGTACTGCGCCGAGTGGCCGCAGTTCGGTTGTCATTCGACAGTACCAATACTCTGGTGTTCTTCCTGGACTCAGCCATCGGTGTTCATTTTGTGGTTGCACGAGCCGACGAGCAATGCCAACGCAGATAACGATGCTAGCGAAGCAAAATCATCGTTGAAGGGAGCATTCGAAAAATCTGGAGATAACGGAGTTTTAAGAAGGGGCCCATCGATCTGGTCTCCGCTAGAAAAATAATAAAATGTTTTCACTTTGGCAGCATGCTAGTTCTAAATATTTAGCTGCATGAAGTTGAAAAGCTTGCAATAAATTAATGCTAGAATGCATCTTCTGATGTCTAAGCGATTTTGATTTTTAAAAGACAGAATCACCGTCTTCGACCAGAGGTCCACAGACTGAATAATTAACATCTAGCATTAGACAACGGACAGGACATTTCTAGACCAACATTTAAAAAGGGTTTAACAACCAAAATTTATTTCTTCTGATTATTCGTCTACATATATACCTATATGTAGACGAAGAATCGAAGGAATAAATGTTAGCTTTACTCAAATGTTGTCTAGATTTAGAACCTCAGTTTTTCTTACCAGGGCGAGTCGAACCCATTTTACAGCACATGCGTCTAGACGACTGACGTCGCTAACCGCGTAGCTAAGAAGTCCACATTTTCGATTAGATTCAAGAACTTTTTGGTTGCGAAATATTTTCAAGTGGGGAATGTAGAGTTTGTCCTTCATTACTTTAATGTGGTCAAATTAGGCCGACACAAATATTTAAAAAAAAACAACCTTATTCACCGAGTAGTGATACTGCCTTTCTCGCATTTAGCCAAGACACCAACCTTATATGGCGGTGATATAGTTCGATGTACCATTTTCTTAAAAACTTTTAAACGCAACGCTCGATCGTTATCAAATTCAATAGTGATCAACTATAGTCCTTGCCACCTACAGGCTTTGCCACCTTTCGAGTGCAACTTGTTGCGAGAAAATCGGTTAAGGATTGTCTAATGTTTTTCTTAGCTTTTGTGCACACACATACACACGGACAGACGGACATGTGCTCAGCTCGTCGAGCTGAGTCGATTCGATATACCTATGAGTCTCCGAGATTTAAACTTTGTTGTACGAGAAAGGCAAAACAATCGTCCCCTCTCTTAACTAATATCACAACAACCTGCTACCTTCAATGGGCCCTGTATTCCACGTTCAAACATCACCATCTGCCTTCAAGTTTCGATCAGTTCCGCTGTAGAGCTTGAAATATCTCATGGCCTTCGGTTATCATTCGTGTACAATACTCTGGTCTCTTCCTGACTCAACCAGCGCGTCCATTTTGTGGTTGCACAGCTGCAAGCAACGTCAACACAGTAGAACTGGCAAGCAAAGTCATCGTTGAAGGGCATTCGAGAACCTTGAGGTAACGGAAGTTTCAGAAGGCCCGAAGAAGAAGCTAAAGAAAGAGTTCGAAGGGGAGTGGAATTAAGAAAGTGGGAAGGAAAGGTATCTCTGTACAAAGCTATAATAAAGTGGGACTGTTCAATTACGGTATTTGAGTGTTTTCTTGGCACGATAATTTAGCGCGTGTGCCGACCCTGAAAATTTTGAAAAGGGGTCTCCTTGGTGCTGGACAGGGATCGGACATGGAAATAATTTCAATTAAATTTGTCTTATAAATTACGAAAACCGCTCCAAAACCTAAAGAACTTATTGTTGACAAAACATTTTTCGATACGATATTCTCTTTAACTCTATTAACTCTATGGAGAGTTCACTGTATCTAAATGAATGTCGGATGATGCTAAGCGATAGTGAAATGTCAGAGATCTCAAAGATAAACCTAATGAGCTCAAAACCATCCATTACTTTTTGAGATAACGGAAACAGGTGATCTGGCTACTAGGAGACCAGAGCTATATAAAGTTGAGAGATACGGCGACTAAGGAAGAGCATTGCATTGTGACCACGGACAACAAACAATTCACTGATCTATGATCAACAAGTAATCCGAAAAATCTTCGAAGCATTATTATTATTATTATTACCTTTATTATAGAGATTTGCAGCCCTATGGCTCATCTATTGAACTTGCGAAGCGTAACCTCAATACTAGAAGTAGGCAATGCAAAATACTCGCTTTGCGATCATTCGAATAGTATGCAGAATGACAAAACCAACATCGGAACATGTTTTCTCGGATTTTCGAGCACGAATACACTTATAGTCGGAATAGGGGCTGTCTAAATGATCCAATACCCTACTGATATAATGTTTGCCTTTTCTTTGCCATATTCACGAACAAAGCAAGCGCCAAAAAAATGCAGGCAACAGGGTTGGCAAATACGTAACTTCG